>NC_134690.1:927500-1077500 GCF_050947455.1 Rhinoderma darwinii | reverse complement strand
TTGCAAATATGTTTCATGAGCAAGCAACGAGAGGAAAAATGTCCCGTGTTTTGAGAAGATCTGCAATCAAAACTATTGGAGAATGCGGGCATCGATCCCGCTACTTCTCGCATGCAAAGCGAGCGCTCTACCATTTGAGCTAATTCCCCATTTGTACTGCCGGATTGTGGTGCTTGAGACACCACAGGTGTGATTTACACATGTTGGTAAACCGGTTGTATTAAAGCTTTTTTTTTTTTTTTTTAAGTATGGATGTCACTCTGCCGTAAGGAAAGGAAGAGTGTGGAGCTTGCGGGGTGCCAGGTGTTGTAAAAGTATAGGTTACCCATAGGTTTTACCATTTTCTAACATGCTAGGAGTCAAGAATTGTGAGGAGGAAAAAAAAATCCCCAAATCAGGCTAAGAAAGTGGCAATGTAGAAGAAATGGTGCAGATCCTTTGGCTTTTTTGGTTGTTGGCCCAGAGGTCTACACCTGCCCCCCTCTGTTGAAGTAGAGACAATGGGTAGTATGAGAAATTGAGATTTAAAAAGCTGGATAAGAGCACTTAGCAGAGGATGGTTTCGATCCATCGACCTCTGGGTTATGGGCCCAGCACGCTTCCGCTGCGCCACTCTGCTGTTGCTTGCCTTCTAAGCTTGCCTTCTAAGCTTGCCACTGCCTGTTTCCTAAGCTTGCAAATATGTTTCATGAGCAAGCAACGAGAGGAAAAATGTCCCGTGTTTTGAGAAGATCTGCAATCAAAACTATTGGAGAATGCGGGCATCGATCCCGCTACTTCTCGCATGCAAAGCGAGCGCTCTACCATTTGAGCTAATTCCCCATTTGTGCCGCCGGGTTGTGGTTCTTGAGACACCACAGGTGTGATTTACACATGTTGGTAAACCGGTTGTATTAAAGCTTTTTTTTTTTTTTTTTAAGTATGGATGTCTCTCTGCCGTAAGGAAAGGAAGAGTGTGGAGCTTGCGGGGTGCCAGGTGTTGTAAAAGTATAGGTTACCCATAGGTTTTACCATTTTCTAACATGCTAGGAGTCAAGAATTGTGAGGAGGAAAAAAAAATCCCCAAATGAGGCTAAGAAAGTGGCAATGTAGAAGAAATGGTGCAGATCCTTTGGCTTTTTTGGTTGTTGGCCCAGAGGTCTACACCTGCCCCCCTCTGTTGAAGTAGAGACAATGGGTAGTATGAGAAATTGAGATTTAAAAAGCTGGATAAGAGCACTTAGCAGAGGATAGTTTCGATCCATCGACCTCTGGGTTATGGGCCCAGCACGCTTCCGCTGCGCCACTCTGCTGTTGCTTGCCTTCTAAGCTTGCCTTCTAAGCTTGCCACTGCCTGTTTCCTAAGCTTGCAAATATGTTTCATGAGCAAGCAACGAGAGGAAAAATGTCCCGTGTTTTGAGAAGATCTGCAATCAAAACTATTGGAGAATGCGGGCATCGATCCCGCTACTTCTCGCATGCAAAGCGAGCGCTCTACCATTTGAGCTAATTCCCCATTTGTGCCGCCGGGTTGTGGTGCTTGAGACACCACAGGTGTGATTTACACATGTTGGTAAACCGGTTGTATTAAAGCTTTTTTTTTTTTTTAAGTATGGATGTCTCTCTGCCGTAAGGAAAGGAAGAGTGTGGAGCTTGCGGGGTGCCAGGTGTTGTAAAAGTATAGGTTACCCATAGGTTTTACCATTTTCTAACATGCTAGGAGTCAAGAATTGTGAGGAGGAAAAAAAAATCCCCAAATCAGGCTAAGAAAGTGGCAATGTAGAAGAAATGGTGCAGATCCTTTGGCTTTTTTGGTTGTTGGCCCAGAGGTCTACACCTGCCCCCCTCTGTTGAAGTAGAGACAATGGGTAGTATGAGAAATTGAGATTTAAAAAGCTGGATAAGAGCACTTAGCAGAGGATGGTTTCGATCCATCGACCTCTGGGTTATGAGCCCAGCACGCTTCCGCTGCGCCACTCTGCTGTTGCTTGCCTTCTAAGCTTGCCTTCTAAGCTTGCCACTGCCTGTTTCCTAAGCTTGCAAATATGTTTCATGAGCAAGCAACGAGAGGAAAAATGTCCCGTGTTTTGAGAAGATCTGCAATCAAAACTATTGGAGAATGCGGGCATCGATCCCGCTACTTCTCGCATGCAAAGCGAGCGCTCTACCATTTGAGCTAATTCCCCATTTGTACTGCCGGATTGTGGTGCTTGAGACACCACAGGTGTGATTTACACATGTTGGTAAACCGGTTGTATTAAAGCTTTTTTTTTTTTTTTTTAAGTATGGATGTCACTCTGCCGTAAGGAAAGGAAGAGTGTGGAGCTTGCGGGGTGCCAGGTGTTGTAAAAGTATAGGTTACCCATAGGTTTTACCATTTTCTAACATGCTAGGAGTCAAGAATTGTGAGGAGGAAAAAAAAATCCCCAAATCAGGCTAAGAAAGTGGCAATGTAGAAGAAATGGTGCAGATCCTTTGGCTTTTTTGGTTGTTGGCCCAGAGGTCTACACCTGCCCCCCTCTGTTGAAGTAGAGACAATGGGTAGTATGAGAAATTGAGATTTAAAAAGCTGGATAAGAGCACTTAGCAGAGGATGGTTTCGATCCATCGACCTCGGGGTTATGGGCCCAGCACGCTTCCGCTGCGCCACTCTGCTGTTGCTTGCCTTCTAAGCTTGCCTTCTAAGCTTGCCTTCTAAGCTTGCCACTGCCTGTTTCCTAAGCTTGCAAATATGTTTCATGAGCAAGCAACGAGAGGAAAAATGTCCCGTGTTTTGAGAAGATCTGCAATCAAAACTATTGGAGAATGCGGGCATCGATCCCGCTACTTCTCGCATGCAAAGCGAGCGCTCTACCATTTGAGCTAATTCCCCATTTGTGCCGCCGGGTTGTGGTTCTTGAGACACCACAGGTGTGATTTACACATGTTGGTAAACCGGTTGTATTAAAGCTTTTTTTTTTTTTTTTAAGTATGGATGTCTCTCTGCCGTAAGGAAAGGAAGAGTGTGGAGCTTGCGGGGTGCCAGGTGTTGTAAAAGTATAGGTTACCCATAGGTTTTACCATTTTCTAACATGCTAGGAGTCAAGAATTGTGAGGAGGAAAAAAAAATCCCCAAATGAGGCTAAGAAAGTGGCAATGTAGAAGAAATGGTGCAGATCCTTTGGCTTTTTTGGTTGTTGGCCCAGAGGTCTACACCTGCCCCCCTCTGTTGAAGTAGAGACAATGGGTAGTATGAGAAATTGAGATTTAAAAAGCTGGATAAGAGCACTTAGCAGAGGATAGTTTCGATCCATCGACCTCTGGGTTATGGGCCCAGCACGCTTCCGCTGCGCCACTCTGCTGTTGCTTGCCTTCTAAGCTTGCCTTCTAAGCTTGCCACTGCCTGTTTCCTAAGCTTGCAAATATGTTTCATGAGCAAGCAACGAGAGGAAAAATGTCCCGTGTTTTGAGAAGATCTGCAATCAAAACTATTGGAGAATGCGGGCATCGATCCCGCTACTTCTCGCATGCAAAGCGAGCGCTCTACCATTTGAGCTAATTCCCCATTTGTGCCGCCGGGTTGTGGTGCTTGAGACACCACAGGTGTGATTTACACATGTTGGTAAACCGGTTGTATTAAAGCTTTTTTTTTTTTTTTTTAAGTATGGATGTCTCTCTGCCGTAAGGAAAGGAAGAGTGTGGAGCTTGCGGGGTGCCAGGTGTTGTAAAAGTATAGGTTACCCATAGGTTTTACCATTTTCTAACATTCTAGGAGTCAAGAATTGTGAGGAGGAAAAAAAAATCCCCAAATCAGGCTAAGAAAGTGGCAATGTAGAAGAAATGGTGCAGATCCTTTGGCTTTTTTGGTTGTTGGTCCAGAGGTCTACACCTGCCCCCCTCTGTTGAAGTAGAGACAATGGGTAGTATGAGAAATTGAGATTTAAAAAGCTGGATAAGAGCACTTAGCAGAGGATGGTTTCGATCCATCGACCTCTGGGTTATGGGCCCAGCACGCTTCCGCTGCGCCACTCTGCTGTTGCTTGCCTTCTAAGCTTGCCTTCTAAGCTTGCCACTGCCTGTTTCCTAAGCTTGCAAATATGTTTCATGAGCAAGCAACGAGAGGAAAATTGTCCCGTGTTTTGAGAAGATCTGCAATCAAAACTATTGGAGAATGTGGGCATCGATCCCGCTACTTCTCGCATGCAAAGCGAGCGCTCTACCATTTGAGCTAATTCCCCATTTGTGCCGCCGGGTTGTGGTGCTTGAGACACCACAGGTGTGATTTACACATGTTGGTAAACCGGTTGTATTAAAGCTTTTTTTTTTTTTTATGTATGGATGTCACTCTGCCGTAAGGAAAGGAAGAGTGTGGAGCTTGCGGGGTGCCAGGTGTTGTAAAAGTATAGGTTACCCATAGGTTTTACCATTTTCTAACATGCTAGGAGTCAAGAATTGTGAGGAGGAAAAAAAAATCCCCAAATCAGGCTAAGAAAGTGGCAATGTAGAAGAAATGATGCAGATCCTTTGGCTTTTTTGGTTGTTGGCCCAGAGGTCTACACCTGCCCCCCTCTGTTGAAGTAGAGACAATGGGTAGTATGAGAAATTGAGATTTAAAAAGCTGGATAAGAGCACTTAGCAGAGGATGGATTCGATCCATCGACCTCTGGGTTATGGGCCCAGCACGCTTCCTCTGCGCCACTCTGCTGTTGCTTGTCTTCTAAGCTTGTCTTCTAAGCTTGCCTTCTAAGCTTGCCACTGCCTGTTTCCTAAGCTTGCAAATATGTTTCATGAGCAAGCAACGAGAAGAAAAATGTTCCGTGTTTTGAGAAGAACTGCAATCAAAACTATTGGAGAATGCGGGCATCGATCCCGCTACTTCTTGCATGCGAAGCGAGCGCTCTACCATTTGAGCTAATTCCCCATTTGTGCCGCCGGGTTGTGGTGCTTGAGACGCCACAGGTGTGATTTACCCATGTTGGTAAACCGGTTGTATTAAAGCTTTTTTTTTTTTTTTTTTTTAAGTATGGATGTCTCTCTGCCGTAAGGAAAGGAAGAGTGTGGAGCTTGCGGGGTGCCAGGTGTTGTAAAAGTATAGGTTACCCATAGGTTTTACCATTTTCTAACATGCTAGGAGTCAAGAATTGTGAGGAGGAAAAAGAAAATCCCCAAATCAGGCTAAGAAAGTGGCAATGTAGAAGAAATGGTGCAGATCCTTTGGCTTTTTTGGTTGTTGGCCCAGAAGTCCACACCTGCCCCCCTCTGTTGAAGTAGAGACAATGGGTAGTATGAGAAATTGAGATTTAAAAAGCTGGATAAGAGCACTTAGCAGAATATGGTTTCGATCCATCGACCTCTGGGTTATGGGCCCAGCACGCTTCCGCTGCGCCACTCTGCTGTTGCTTGTCTTCTAAGCTTGCCTTCTAAGCTTGCCACTGCTTGTTTCCTAAGCTTGCAAATATGTTTCATGAGCAAGCAACGAGAGGAAAAATGTCCTGTGTTTTGAGAAGAACTGCAATCAAAACTATTGGAGAATGCGGGCATCGATCCCGCTACTTCTCGCATGCGAAGCGAGCGCTCTACCATTTGAGCTAATTCCCCATTTGTGCCGCCGGGTTGTGGTGCTTGAGACGCCACAGGTGTGATTTACCCATGTTGGTAAACCGGTTGTATTAAAGCTTTTTTTTTTTTTTTAAGTATGGATGTCTCTGTGCCGTAAGGAAAGGAAGAGTGTGGAGCTTGCGGGGTGCCAGGTGTTGTAAAAGTATAGGTTACCCATAGGTTTTACCATTTTCTAACATGCTAGGAGTCAAGAATTGTGAGGAGGAAAAAAAAATCCCCAAATCAGGCTAAGAAAGTGGCAATGTAGAAGAAATGGTGCAGATCCTTTGGCTTTTTTGGTTGTTGGCCCAGAGGTCTACACCTGCCTCCCTCTGTTGAAGTAGAGACAATGGGTAGTATGAGAAATTGAGATTTAAAAAGCTGGATAAGAGCACTTAGCAGAGGATGGTTTTGATCCATCGACCTCTGGGTTATGGGCCCAGCACGCTTCCGCTGCGCCACTCTGCTGTTGCTTGTCTTCTAAGCTTGCCACTGCCTGTTTCCTAAGCTTGCAAATATGTTTCATGAGCAAGCAACGAGAGGAAAAATGTCCCGTGTTTTGAGAAGATCTGCAATCAAAACTATTGGAGAATGCGGGCATCGATCCCTCTACTTCTCGCATGCGAAGCGAGCGCTCTACCATTTGAGCAAATTCCCCATTTGTGCCGCCGGCTTGTGGTGCTTGAGACGCCACACGTGTGATTTACCCATGTTGGTAAACCGGTTGTATTAAAGCTTTTTTTTTTTTTTAAGTATGGATGTCTCTCTGCCGTAAGGAAAGGAAGAGTGTGGAGCTTGCGGGGTGCCAGGTGTTGTAAAAGTATAGGTTACCCATAGGTTTTACCATTTTCTAACATGCTAGGAGTCAAGAATTGTGAGGAGGAAAAAAAAATCCCCAAATCAGGCTAAGAAAGTGGCAATGTAGAAGAAATGGTGCAGATCCTTTGGCTTTTTTGGTTGTTGGCCCAGAAGTCTACACCTGCCTCCCTCTGTTGAAGTAGAGACAATGGGTAGTATGAGAAATTGAGATTTAAAAAGCTGGATAAGAGCACTTAGCAGAGGATGGTTTCAATCCATCGACCTCTGGGTTATGGGCCCAGCACGCTTCCGCTGCGCCACTCTGCTGTTGCTTGTCTTCTAAGCTTGCTTTCTAAGCTTGCCACTGCTTGTTTCCTAAGCTTGCAAATATGTTTCATGAGCAAGCAACGAGAGGAAAAATGTCCTGTGTTTTGAGAAGAACTGCAATCAAAACTATTGGAGAATGCGGGCATCGATCCCTCTACTTCTCGCATGCGAAGCGAGCGCTCTACCATTTGAGCTAATTCCCCATTTGTGCCGCCGGGTTGTGGTGCTTGAGACACCACAGGTGTGATTTACACATGTTGGTAAACCGGTTGTATTAAAGCTTTTTTTTTATTTTATTTTTTAAGTATTGATGTCTCTCTGCCGTAAGGAAAGGAAGAGTGTGGAGCTTGCGGGGTGCCAGGTGTTGTAAAAGTATAGGTTACCCATAGGTTTTACCATTTTCTAACATGCTAGGAGTCAAGAATTGTGAGGAGGAAAAAAAAAATCCCCAAATCAGGCTAAGAAAGTGGCAATGTAGAAGAAATGGTGCAGATCCTTTGGCTTTTTTGGTTGTTGGCCCAGAAGTCTACACCTGCCCCCCTCTGTTGAAGTAGAGACAATGGGTAGTATGAGAAATTGAGATTTAAAAAGCTGGATAAGAGCACTTAGCAGAGGATGGTTTCGATCCATCGACCTCTGGGTTATGGGCCCAGCACGCTTCCGCTGCGCCACTCTGCTGTTGCTTGCCTTCTAAGCTTGCCACTGCCTGTTTCCTAAGCTTGCAAATATGTTTCATGAGCAAGCAACGAGAGGAAAAATGTCCCGTGTTTTGAGAAGAACTGCAATCAAAACTATTGGAGAATGCGGGCATCGATCCCGCTACTTCTCGCATGCAAAGCGAGCGCTCTACCATTTGAGCTAATTCCCCATTTGTGCCGCCGGGTTGTGGTGCTTGAGACACCACAGGTGTGATTTACACATGTTGGTAAACCGGTTGTATTAAAGCTTTTTTTTTTTTTTTAAGTATGGATGTCTCTCTGCCGTAAGGAAAGGAAGAGTGTGGAGCTTGCGGGGTGCCAGGTGTTGTAAAAGTATAGGTTACCCATAGGTTTTACCATTTTCTAACATGCTAGGAGTCAAGAATTGTGAGGAGGAAAAAAAAAATCCCCAAATCAGGCTAAGAAAGTGGCAATGTAGAAGAAATGGTGCAGATCCTTTGGCTTTTTTGGTTGTTGGCCCAGAGGTCTACACCTGCCCCCCTCTGTGAAAGTAAAGACAATGGGTAGTATGGGAAATTGAGATTTAAAAAGCTGGATAATAGCACTTAGCAGAGGATGGTTTCGATCCATCGACCTCTGGGTTATGGGCCCAGCACGCTTCCGCTGCGCCACTCTGCTGTTGCTTGTCTTCTAAGCTTGCCTTCTAAGCTTGCCACTGCCTGTTTCCTAAGCTTGCAAATATGTTTCATGAGCAAGCAACGAGAGGAAAATTGTCCCGTGTTTTGAGAAGATCTGCAATCAAAACTATTGGAGAATGCGGGCATCGATCCCGCTACTTCTCACATGCAAAGCGAGCGCTCTACCATTTGAGCTAATTCCCCATTTGTGCCGCTGGGTTGTGGTGCTTGAGACACCACAGGTGTGATTTACACATGTTGGTAAACCGGTTGTATTAAAGCTTTTTTTTTTTTTTTAAGTATGGATGTCTCTCTGCCGTAAGGAAAGGAAGAGTGTGGAGCTTGCGGGGTGCCAGGTGTTGTAAAAGTATAGGTTACCCATAGGTTTTACCATTTTCTAACATGCTAGGAGTCAAGAATTGTGAGGAGGAAAAAAAAAATCCCCAAATCAGGCTAAGAAAGTGGCAATGTAGAAGAAATGGTGCAGATCCTTTGGCTTTTTTGGTTGTTGGCCCAGAGGTCTACACCTGCCCCCCTCTGTTGAAGTAGAGACAATGGGTAGTATGAGAAATTGAGATTGAAAAAGCTGGATAAGAGCACTTAGCAGAGGATGGTTTCGATCCATCGACCTCTGGGTTATGGGCCCAGCACGCTTCCGCTGCGCCACTCTGCTGTTGCTTGCCTTCTAAGCTTGCCTTCTAAGCTTGCTACTGCCTGTTTCCTAAGCTTGCAAATATGTTTCACGAGCAAGCAACGAGAGGAAAATTGTCCCGTGTTTTGAGAAGAACTGCAATCAAAACTATTGGAGAATGCGGGCATCGATCCTGCTACTTCTCGCATGCAAAGCGAGCGCTCTACCATTTGAGCTAATTCCCCATTTGTGCCGCCGGGTTGTGGTGCTTGAGACACCACAGGTGTGATTTACACATGTTGGTAAACCGGTTGTATTAAAGCTTTTTTTTTTTTTTTTTTAAGTATGGATGTCTCTCTGCCGTAAGGAAAGGAAGAGTGTGGAGCTTGCGGGGTGCCAGGTGTTGTAAAAGTATAGGTTACCCATAGGTTTTACCATTTTCTAACATGCTAGGAGTCAAGAATTGTGAGGAGGAAATAAAAAATCCCCAAATCAGGCTAAGAAAGTGGCAATGTAGAAGAAATGGTGCAGATCCTTTGGCTTTTTTGGTTGTTGGCCCAGAGGTCTACACCTGCCCCCCTCTGTTGAAGTAGAGACAATGGGTAGTATGAGAAATTGAGATTGAAAAAGCTGGATAAGAGCACTTAGCAGAGGATGGTTTCGATCCATCGACCTCTGGGTTATGGGCCCAGCACGCTTCCGCTGCGCCACTCTGCTGTTGCTTGCCTTCTAAGCTTGCCTTCTAAGCTTGCCACTGCCTGTTTCCTAAGCTTGCAAATATGTTTCATGAGCAAGCAACGAGAGGAAAATTGTCCCGTGTTTTGAGAAGAACTGCAATCAAAACTATTGGAGAATGCGGGCATCGATCCCGCTACTTCTCGCATGCAAAGCGAGCGCTCTACCATTTGAGCTAATTCCCCATTTGTGCCGCCGGGTTGTGGTGCTTGAGACACCACAGGTGTGATTTACCCATGTTGGTAAACCGGTTGTATTAAAGCTTTTATTTTTTATTTTTTTTTTAAGTATGGATGTCTCTCTGCCGTAAGGAAAGGAAGAGTGTGGAGCTTGCGGGGTGCCAGGTGTTGTAAAAGTATAGGTTACCCATAGGTTTTACCATTTTCTAACATGCTAGGAGTCAAGAATTGTGAGGAGGAAAAAAAAAATCCCCAAATCAGGCTAAGAAAGTGGCAATGTAGAAGAAATGGTGCAGATCCTTTGGCTTTTTTGGTTGTTGGCCCAGAGGTCTACACCTGCCCCCCTCTGTTGAAGTAGAGACAATGGGTAGTATGAGAAATTGAGATTGAAAAAGCTGGATAAGAGCACTTAGCAGAGGATGGTTTCGATCCATCGACCTCTGGGTTATGGGCCCAGCACGCTTCCGCTGCGCCACTCTGCTGTTGCTTGCCTTCTAAGCTTGCCTTCTAAGCTTTCCACTGCCTGTTTCCTAAGCTTGCAAATATGTTTCATGAGCAAGCAACGAGAGGAAAATTGTCCCGTGTTTTGAGAAGATCTGCAATCAAAACTATTGGAGAATGCGGGCATCGATCCCGCTACTTCTCGCATGCAAAGCGAGCGCTCTACCATTTGAGCTAATTCCCCATTTGTGCCGCCGGGTTGTGGTGCTTGAGACACCACAGGTGTGATTTACACATGTTGGTAAACCGGTTGTATTAAAGCTTTTTTTTTTTATTTTTTTTTTAAGTATGGATGTCTCTCTGCCGTAAGGAAAGGAAGAGTGTGGAGCTTGCGGGGTGCCAGGTGTTGTAAAAGTATAGGTTACCCATAGGTTTTACCATTTTCTAACATGCTAGGAGTCAAGAATTGTGAGGAGGAAAAAAAAAATCCCCAAATCAGGCTAAGAAAGTGGCAATGTAGAAGAAATGGTGCAGATCCTTTGGCTTTTTTGGTTGTTGGCCCAGAGGTCTACACCTGCCCCCCTCTGTTGAAGTAGAGACAATGGGTAGTATGAGAAATTGAGATTGAAAAAGCTGGATAAGAGCACTTAGCAGAGGATGGTTTCGATCCATCGACCTCTGGGTTATGGGCCCAGCACGCTTCCGCTGCGCCACTCTGCTGTTGCTTGCCTTCTAAGCTTGCCTTCTAAGCTTGCCACTGCCTGTTTCCTAAGCTTGCAAATATGTTTCATGAGCAAGCAACGAGAGGAAAATTGTCCCGTGTTTTGAGAAGAACTGCAATCAAAACTATTGGAGAATGCGGGCATCGATCCCGCTACTTCTCGCATGCAAAGCGAGCGCTCTACCATTTGAGCTAATTCCCCATTTGTGCCGCCGGGTTGTGGTGCTTGAGACACCACAGGTGTGATTTACACATGTTGGTAAACCGGTTGTATTAAAGCTTTTTTTTTTAATTTTTTTTTTAAGTATGGATGTCTCTCTGCCGTAAGGAAAGGAAGAGTGTGGAGCTTGCGGGGTGCCAGGTGTTGTAAAAGTATAGGTTACCCATAGGTTTTACCATTTTCTAACATGCTAGGAGTCAAGAATTGTGAGGAGGAAAAAAAAAATCCCCAAATCAGGCTAAGAAAGTGGCAATGTAGAAGAAATGGTGCAGATCCTTTGGCTTTTTTGGTTGTTGGCCCAGAGGTCTACACCTGCCCCCCTCTGTTGAAGTAGAGACAATGGGTAGTATGAGAAATTGAGATTGAAAAAGCTGGATAAGAGCACTTAGCAGAGGATGGTTTCGATCCATCGACCTCTGGGTTATGGGCCCAGCACGCTTCCGCTGCGCCACTCTGCTGTTGCTTGCCTTCTAAGCTTGCCTTCTAAGCTTGCCACTGCCTGTTTCCTAAGCTTGCAAATATGTTTCATGAGCAAGCAACGAGAGGAAAATTGTCCCGTGTTTTGAGAAGAACTGCAATCAAAACTATTGGAGAATGCGGGCATCGATCCCGCTACTTCTCGCATGCAAAGCGAGCGCTCTACCATTTGAGCTAATTCCCCATTTGTGCCGCCGGGTTGTGGTGCTTGAGACACCACAGGTGTGATTTACACATGTTGGTAAACCGGTTGTATTAAAGCTTTTTTTTTTTTTTTTTTTTTTTTTTAAGTATGGATGTCTCTCTGCCGTAAGGAAAGGAAGAGTGTGGAGCTTGCGGGGTGCCAGGTGTTGTAAAAGTATAGGTTACCCATAGGTTTTACCATTTTCTAACATTCTAGGAGTCAAGAATTGTGAGGAGGAAAAAAAAATCCCCAAATCAGGCTAAGAAAGTGGCAATGTAGAAGAAATGGTGCAGATCCTTTGGCTTTTTTGGTTGTTGGCCCAGAGGTCTACACCTGCCCCCCTCTGTTGAAGTAGAGACAATGGGTAGTATGAGAAATTGAGATTGAAAAAGCTGGATAAGAGCACTTAGCAGAGGATGGTTTCGATCCATCGACCTCTGGGTTATGGGCCCAGCACGCTTCCGCTGCGCCACTCTGCTGTTGCTTGCCTTCTAAGCTTGCCTTCTAAGCTTGCCACTGCCTGTTTCCTAAGCTTGCAAATATGTTTCATGAGCAAGCAACGAGAGGAAAATTGTCCCGTGTTTTGAGAAGAACTGCAATCAAAACTATTGGAGAATGCGGGCATCGATCCCGCTACTTCTCGCATGCAAAGCGAGCGCTCTACCATTTGAGCTAATTCCCCATTTGTGCCGCCGGGTTGTGGTGCTTGAGACACCACAGGTGTGATTTACACATGTTGGTAAACCGGTTGTATTAAAGCTTTTTTTTTTTTTTTTTTTTTTTTAAGTATGGATGTCTCTCTGCCGTAAGGAAAGGAAGAGTGTGGAGCTTGCGGGGTGCCAGGTGTTGTAAAAGTATAGGTTACCCATAGGTTTTACCATTTTCTAACATTCTAGGAGTCAAGAATTGTGAGGAGGAAAAAAAAATCCCCAAATCAGGCTAAGAAAGTGGCAATGTAGAAGAAATGGTGCAGATCCTTTGGCTTTTTTGGTTGTTGGCCCAGAAGTCTACACCTGCCCCCCTCTGTTGAAGTAGAGACAATGGGTAGTTTGAGAAATTGAGATTTAAAAAGCTGGATAAGAGCACTTAGCAGAGGATGGTTTCGATCCATCGACCTCTGGGTTATGGGCCCAGCACGCTTCCGCTGCGCCACTCTGCTGTTGCTTGCCTTCTAAGCTTGCCTTCTAAGCTTGCCACTGCCTGTTTCCTAAGCTTGCAAATATGTTTCATGAGCAAGCAACGAGAGGAAAATTGTCCCGTGTTTTGAGAAGAACTGCAATCAAAACTATTGGAGAATGCGGGCATCGATCCCGCTACTCCTCGCATGCAAAGCGAGCGCTCTACCATTTGAGCTAATTCCCCATTTGTGCCACCGGGTTGTGGTGCTTGAGACACCACAGGTGTGATTTACACATGTTGGTAAACCGGTTGTATTAAAGCTTTTTTTTTTTATTTTTTTTTTAAGTATGGATGTCTCTCTGCCGTAAGGAAAGGAAGAGTGTGGAGCTTGCGGGGTGCCAGGTGTTGTTAAAGTATAGGTTACCCATAGGTTTTACCATTTTCTAACATGCTAGGAGTCAAGAATTGTGAGGAGGAAAAAAAAAATCCCCAAATCAGGCTAAGAAAGTGGCAATGTAGAAGAAATGGTGCAGATCCTTTGGCTTTTTTGGTTGTTGGCCCAGAGGTCTACACCTGCCCCCCTCTGTTGAAGTAGAGACAATGGGTAGTATGAGAAATTGAGATTGAAAAAGCTGGATAAGAGCACTTAGCAGAGGATGGTTTCGATCCATCGACCTCTGGGTTATGGGCCCAGCACGCTTCCGCTGCGCCACTCTGCTGTTGCTTGCCTTCTAAGCTTGCCTTCTAAGCTTGCCACTGCCTGTTTCCTAAGCTTGCAAATATGTTTCATGAGCAAGCAACGAGAGGAAAATTGTCCCGTGTTTTGAGAAGAACTGCAATCAAAACTATTGGAGAATGCGGGCATTGATCCCGCTACTTCTCGCATGCAAAGCGAGCGCTCTACCATTTGAGCTAATTCCACATTTGTGCCGCCGGGTTGTGGTGCTTGAGACACCACAGGTGTGATTTACACATGTTGGTAGACCGGTTGTATTAAAGCTTTTTTTTTTATTTTTTTTTTAAGTATGGATGTCTCTCTGCCGTAAGGAAAGGAAGAGTGTGGAGCTTGCGGGGTGCCAGGTGTTGTAAAAGTATAGGTTACCCATAGGTTTTACCATTTTCTAACATGCTAGGAGTCAAGAATTGTGAGGAGGAAAAAAAAAATCCCCAAATCAGGCTAAGAAAGTGGCAATGTAGAAGAAATGGTGCAGATCCTTTGGCTTTTTTGGTTGTTGGCCCAGAGGTCTACACCTGCCCCCCTCTGTTGAAGTACAGACAATGGGTAGTATGAGAAATTGAGATTGAAAAAGCTGGATAAGAGCACTTAGCAGAGGATGGTTTCGATCCATCGACCTCTGGGTTATGGGCCCAGCACGCTTCCGCTGCGCCACTCTGCGCCACTCTGCTGTTGTTTGCCTTCTAAGCTTGCCTTCTAAGCTTGCCACTGCCTGTTTCCTAAGCTTGCAAATATGTTTCATGAGCAAGCAACGAGAGGAAAATTGTCCCGTGTTTTGAGAAGAACTGCAATCAAAACTATTGGAGAATGCGGGCATCGATCCCGCTACTTCTCGCATGCAAAGCGAGCGCTCTACCATTTGAGCTAATTCCCCATTTGTGCCGCCGGGTTGTGGTGCTTGAGACACCACAGGTGTGATTTACACATGTTGGTAAACCGGTTGTATTAAAGCTTTTTTTTTTTATTTTTTTTTTAAGTATGGATGTCTCTCTGCCGTAAGGAAAGGAAGAGTGTGGAGCTTGCGGGGTGCCAGGTGTTGTAAAAGTATAGGTTACCCATAGGTTTTACCATTTTCTAACATGCTAGGAGTCAAGAATTGTGAGGAGGAAAAAAAAAATCCCCAAATCAGGCTAAGAAAGTGGCAATGTAGAAGAAATGGTGCAGATCCTTTGGCTTTTTTGGTTGTTGGCCCAGAGGTCTACACCTGCCCCCCTCTGTTGAAGTAGAGACAATGGGTAGTATGAGAAATTGAGATTTAAAAAGCTGGATAAGAGCACTTAGCAGAGGATGGTTTCGATCCATCGACCTCTGGGTTATGGGCCCAGCACGCTTCCGCTGCGCCACTCTGCTGTTGCTTGCCTTCTAAGCTTGCCTTCTAAGCTTGCCACTGCCTGTTTCCTAAGCTTGCAAACATGTTTCATGAGCAAGCAACGAGAGGAAAATTGTCCCGTGTTTTGAGAAAAACTGCAATCAAAACTATTGGAGAATGCGGGCATCGATCCCGCTACTTCTCGCATGCAAAGCGAGCGCTCTACCATTTGAGCTAATTCCCCATTTGTGCCGCCGGGTTGTGGTGCTTGAGACACCACAGGTGTGATTTACACATGTTGGTAAACCGGTTGTATTAAAGCTTTTTTTTTTTATTTTTTTTTTAAGTATGGATGTCTCTCTGCCGTAAGGAAAGGAAGAGTGTGGAGCTTGCGGGGTGCCAGGTGTTGTAAAAGTATAGGTTACCCATAGGTTTTACCATTTTCTAACATGCTAGGAGTCAAGAATTGTGAGGAGGAAAAAAAAAATCCCCAAATCAGGCTAAGAAAGTGGCAATGTAGAAGAAATGGTGCAGATCCTTTGGCTTTTTTGGTTGTTGGCCCAGAGGTCTACACCTGCCCCCCTCTGTTGAAGTAGAGACAATGGGTAGTATGAGAAATTGAGATTTAAAAAGCTGGATAAGAGCACTTAGCAGAGGATGGTTTCGATCCATCGACCTCTGGGTTATGGGCCCAGCACGCTTCCGCTGTGCCACTCTGCTGTTGCTTGCCTTCTAAGCTTGCCTTCTAAGCTTGCCACTGCCTGTTTCCTAAGCTTGCAAATATGTTTCATGAGCAAGCAACGAGAGGAAAATTGTCCCGTGTTTTGAGAAGAACTGCAATCAAAACTATTGGAGAATGCGGGCATCGATCCCGCTACTTCTCGCATGCAAAGCGAGCGCTCTACCATTTGAGCTAATTCCCCATTTGTGCCGCCGGGTTGTGGTGCTTGAGACACCACAGGTGTGATTTACACATGTTGGTAAACCGGTTGTATTAAAGCTTTTTTTTTTTTTTAAGTATGGATGTCTCTCTGCCGTAAGGAAAGGAAGAGTGTGGAGCTTGCGGGGTGCCAGGTGTTGTAAAAGTATAGGTTACCCATAGGTTTTACCATTTTCTAACATGCTAGGAGTCAAGAATTGTGAGGAGGAAAAAAAAAATCCCCAAATCAGGCTAAGAAAGTGGCAATGTAGAAGAAATGGTGCAGATCCTTTGGCTTTTTTGGTTGTTGGCCCAGAGGTCTACACCTGCCCCCCTCTGTTGAAGTAGAGACAATGGGTAGTATGAGAAATTGAGATTGAAAAAGCTGGATAAGAGCACTTAGCAGAGGATGGTTTCGATCCATCGACCTCTGGGTTATGGGCCCAGCACGCTTCCGCTGCGCCACTCTGCGCCGCTCTGCTGTTGTTTGCCTTCTAAGCTTGCCTTCTAAGCTTGCCACTGCCTGTTTCCTAAGCTTGCAAATATGTTTCATGAGCAAGCAACGAGAGGAAAATTGTCCCGTGTTTTGAAAAGAACTGCAATCAAAACTATTGGAGAATGCGGGCATCGATCCCGCTACTTCTCGCATGCAAAGCGAGCGCTCTACCATTTGAGCTAATTCCCCATTTGTGCCGCCGGGTTGTGGTGCTTGAGACACCACAGGTGTGATTTACACATGTTGGTAAACCGGTTGTATTAAAGCTTTTTTTTTTTATTTTTTTTTTAAGTATGGATGTCTCTCTGCCGTAAGGAAAGGAAGAGTGTGGAGCTTGCGGGGTGCCAGGTGTTGTAAAAGTATAGGTTACCCATAGGTTTTACCATTTTCTAACATGCTAGGAGTCAAGAATTGTGAGGAGGAAAAAAAAAATCCCCAAATCAGGCTAAGAAAGTGGCAATGTAGAAGAAATGGTGCAGATCCTTTGGCTTTTTTGGTTGTTGGCCCAGAGGTCTACACCTGCCCCCCTCTGTTGAAGTAGAGACAATGGGTAGTATGAGAAATTGAGATTTAAAAAGCTGGATAAGAGCACTTAGCAGAGGATGGTTTCGATCCATCGACCTCTGGGTTATGGGCCCAGCACGCTTCCGCTGCGCCACTCTGCTGTTGCTTGCCTTCTAAGCTTGCCTTCTAAGCTTGCCACTGCCTGTTTCCTAAGCTTGCAAACATGTTTCATGAGCAAGCAACGAGAGGAAAATTGTCCCGTGTTTTGAGAAAAACTGCAATCAAAACTATTGGAGAATGCGGGCATCGATCCCGCTACTTCTCGCATGCAAAGCGAGCGCTCTACCATTTGAGCTAATTCCCCATTTGTGCCGCCGGGTTGTGGTGCTTGAGACACCACAGGTGTGATTTACACATGTTGGTAAACCGGTTGTATTAAAGCTTTTTTTTTTTTTTTAAGTATGGATGTCTCTCTGCCGTAAGGAAAGGAAGAGTGTGGAGCTTGCGGGGTGCCAGGTGTTGTAAAAGTATAGGTTACCCATAGGTTTTACCATTTTCTAACATGCTAGGAGTCAAGAATTGTGAGGAGGAAAAAAAAAATCCCCAAATCAGGCTAAGAAAGTGGCAATGTAGAAGAAATGGTGCAGATCCTTTGGCTTTTTTGGTTGTTGGCCCAGAGGTCTACACCTGCCCCCCTCTGTTGAAGTAGAGACAATGGGTAGTATGAGAAATTGAGATTTAAAAAGCTGGATAAGAGCACTTAGCAGAGGATGGTTTCGATCCATCGACCTCTGGGTTATGGGCCCAGCACGCTTCCGCTGCGCCACTCTGCTGTTGCTTGCCTTCTAAGCTTGCCTTCTAAGCTTGCCACTGCCTGTTTCCTAAGCTTGCAAACATGTTTCATGAGCAAGCAACGAGAGGAAAATTGTCCCGTGTTTTGAGAAAAACTGCAATCAAAACTATTGGAGAATGCGGGCATCGATCCCGCTACTTCTCGCATGCAAAGCGAGCGCTCTACCATTTGAGCTAATTCCCCATTTGTGCCGCCGGGTTGTGGTGCTTGAGACACCACAGGTGTGATTTACACATGTTGGTAAACCGGTTGTATTAAAGCTTTTTTTTTTTTTTTAAGTATGGATGTCTCTCTGCCGTAAGGAAAGGAAGAGTGTGGAGCTTGCGGGGTGCCAGGTGTTGTAAAAGTATAGGTTACCCATAGGTTTTACCATTTTCTAACATGCTAGGAGTCAAGAATTGTGAGGAGGAAAAAAAAATCCCCAAATCAGGCTAAGAAAGTGGCAATGTAGAAGAAATGGTGCAGATCCTTTGGCTTTTTTGGTTGTTGGCCCAGAGGTCTACACCTGCCCCCCTCTGTTGAAGTAGAGACAATGGGTAGTATGAGAAATTGAGATTGAAAAAGCTGGATAAGAGCACTTAGCAGAGGATGGTTTCGATCCATCGACCTCTGGGTTATGGGCCCAGCACGCTTCCGCTGTGCCACTCTGCTGTTGCTTGCCTTCTAAGCTTGCCTTCTAAGCTTGCCACTGCCTGTTTCCTAAGCTTGCAAATATGTTTCATGAGCAAGCAACGAGAGGAAAATTGTCCCGTGTTTTGAGAAGAACTGCAATCAAAACTATTGGAGAATGCGGGCATCGATCCCGCTACTTCTCGCATGCAAAGCGAGCGCTCTACCATTTGAGCTAATTCCCCATTTGTGCCGCCGGGTTGTGGTGCTTGAGACACCACAGGTGTGATTTACACATGTTGGTAAACCGGTTGTATTAAAGCTTTTTTTTTTTTTTTTTTTTTTTTATTTAAATATGGATGTCTCTCTGCCGTAAGGAAAGGAAGAGTGTGGAGCTTGCGGGGTGCCAGGTGTTGTAAAAGTATAGGTTACCCATAGGTTTTACCATTTTCTAACATGCTAGGAGTCAAGAATTGTGAGGAGGAAAAAAAAATCCCCAAATCAGGCTAAGAAAGTGGCAATGTAGAAGAAATGGTGCAGATCCTTTGGCTTTTTTGGTTGTTGGCCCAGAGGTCTACACCTGCCCCCCTCTGTTGAAGTAGAGACAATGGGTAGTATGAGAAATTGAGATTTAAAAAGCTGGATAAGAGCACTTAGCAGAGGATGGTTTCGATCCATCGACCTCTGGGTTATGGGCCCAGCACGCTTCCGCTGCGCCACTCTGCTGTTGCTTGCCTTCTAAGCTTGCCTTCTAAGCTTGCCACTGCCTGTTTCCTAAGCTTGCAAACATGTTTCATGAGCAAGCAACGAGAGGAAAATTGTCCCGTGTTTTGAGAAAAACTGCAATCAAAACTATTGGAGAATGCGGGCATCGATCCCGCTACTTCTCGCATGCAAAGCGAGCGCTCTACCATTTGAGCTAATTCCCCATTTGTGCCGCCGGGTTGTGGTGCTTGAGACACCACAGGTGTGATTTACACATGTTGGTAAACCGGTTGTATTAAAGCTTTTTTTTTTTTTTTAAGTATGGATGTCTCTCTGCCGTAAGGAAAGGAAGAGTGTGGAGCTTGCGGGGTGCCAGGTGTTGTAAAAGTATAGGTTACCCATAGGTTTTACCATTTTCTAACATGCTAGGAGTCAAGAATTGTGAGGAGGAAAAAAAAAATCCCCAAATCAGGCTAAGAAAGTGGCAATGTAGAAGAAATGGTGCAGATCCTTTGGCTTTTTTGGTTGTTGGCCCAGAAGTCTACACCTGCCCCCCTCTGTTGAAGTAGAGACAATGGGTAGTATGAGAAATTGAGATTGAAAAAGCTGGATAAGAGCACTTAGCAGAGGATGGTTTCGATCCATCGACCTCTGGGTTATGGGCCCAGCACGCTTCCGCTGCGCCACTCTGCTGTTGCTTGCCTTCTAAGCTTGCCACTGCCTGTTTCCTAAGCTTGCAAATATGTTTCATGAGCAAGCAACGAGAGGAAAATTGTCCCGTGTTTTGAGAAGAACTGCAATCAAAACTATTGGAGAATGCGGGCATCGATCCCGCTACTTCTCGCATGCAAAGCGAGCGCTCTACCATTTGAGCTAATTCCCCATTTGTGCCGCCGGGTTGTGGTGCTTGAGACACCACAGGTGTGATTTACACATGTTGGTAAACCGGTTGTATTAAAGCTTTTTTTTTTTTTTTAAGTATGGATGTCTCTCTGCCGTAAGGAAAGGAAGAGTGTGGAGCTTGCGGGGTGCCAGGTGTTGTAAAAGTATAGGTTACCCATAGGTTTTACCATTTTCTAACATGCTAGGAGTCAAGAATTGTGAGGAGGAAAAAAAAAATCCCCAAATCAGGCTAAGAAAGTGGCAATGTAGAAGAAATGGTGCAGATCCTTTGGCTTTTTTGGTTGTTGGCCCAGAGGTCTACACCTGCCCCCCTCTGTTGAAGTAGAGACAATGGGTAGTATGAGAAATTGAGATTTAAAAAGCTGGATAAGAGCACTTAGCAGAGGATGGTTTCGATCCATCGACCTCTGGGTTATGGGCCCAGCACGCTTCCGCTGCGCCACTCTGCTGTTGCTTGCCTTCTAAGCTTGCCTTCTAAGCTTGCCACTGCCTGTTTCCTAAGCTTGCAAATATGTTTCATGAGCAAGCAACGAGAGGAAAAATGTCCCGTGTTTTGAGAAGAACTGCAATCAAAACTATTGGAGAATGCGGGCATCGATCCCGCTACTTCTCGCATGCAAAGCGAGCGCTCTACCATTTGAGCTAATTCCCCATTTGTGCCGCCGGGTTGTGGTGCTTGAGACACCACAGGTGTGATTTACACATGTTGGTAAACCGGTTGTATTAAAGCTTTTTTTTTTTTTTTAAGTATGGATGTCTCTCTGCCGTAAGGAAAGGAAGAGTGTGGAGCTTGCGGGGTGCCAGGTGTTGTAAAAGTATAGGTTACCCATAGGTTTTACCATTTTCTAACATGCTAGGAGTCAAGAATTGTGAGGAGGAAAAAAAAAATCCCCAAATCAGGCTAAGAAAGTGGCAATGTAGAAGAAATGGTGCAGATCCTTTGGCTTTTTTGGTTGTTGGCCCAGAGGTCTACACCTGCCCCCCTCTGTTGAAGTAGAGACAATGGGTAGTATGAGAAATTGAGATTTAAAAAGCTGGTTAAGAGCACTTAGCAGAGGATGGTTTTGATCCATCGACCTCTGGGTTATGGGCCCAGCACGCTTCCGCTGCGCCACTCTGCTGTTGCTTGCTTTCTAAGCTTGCCTTCTAAGCTTGCCACTGCCTGTTTCCTAAGCTTGCAAATATGTTTCATGAGCAAGCAACGAGAGGAAAATTGTCCCGTGTTTTGAGAAGAACTGCAATCAAAACTATTGGAGAATGCGGGCATCGATCCCGCTACTTCTCGCATGCAAAGCGAGCGCTCTACCATTTGAGCTAATTCCCCATTTGTGCCGCCGGGTTGTGGTGCTTGAGACACCACAGGTGTGATTTACACATGTTGGTAAACCGGTTGTATTAAAGCTTTTTTTTTTTTTTAAGTATGGATGTCTCTCTGCCGTAAGGAAAGGAAGAGTGTGGAGCTTGCGGGGTGCCAGGTGTTGTAAAAGTATAGGTTACCCATAGGTTTTACCATTTTCTAACATGCTAGGAGTCAAGAATTGTGAGGAGGAAAAAAAAAATCCCCAAATCAGGCTAAGAAAGTGGCAATGTAGAAGAAATGGTGCAGATCCTTTGGCTTTTTTGGTTGTTGGCCCAGAGGTCTACACCTGCCCCCCTCTGTTGAAGTAGAGACAATGGGTAGTATGAGAAATTGAGATTTAAAAAGCTGGATAAGAGCACTTAGCAGAGGATGGTTTCGATCCATCGACCTCTGGGTTATGGGCCCAGCACGCTTCCGCTGCGCCACTCTGCTGTTGCTTGCCTTCTAAGCTTGCCTTCTAAGCTTGCCACTGCCTGTTTCCTAAGCTTGCAAATATGTTTCATGAGCAAGCAACGAGAGGAAAAATGTCCCGTGTTTTGAGAAGAACTGCAATCAAAACTATTGGAGAATGCGGGCATCGATCCCGCTACTTCTCGCATGCAAAGCGAGCGCTCTACCATTTGAGCTAATTCCCCATTTGTGCCGCCGGGTTGTGGTGCTTGAGACACCACAGGTGTGATTTACACATGTTGGTAAACCGGTTGTATTAAAGCTTTTTTTTTTTTTTAAGTATGGATGTCTCTCTGCCGTAAGGAAAGGAAGAGTGTGGAGCTTGCGGGGTGCCAGGTGTTGTAAAAGTATAGGTTACCCATAGGTTTTACCATTTTCTAACATGCTAGGAGTCAAGAATTGTGAGGAGGAAAAAAAAAATCCCCAAATCAGGCTAAGAAAGTGGCAATGTAGAAGAAATGGTGCAGATCCTTTGGCTTTTTTGGTTGTTGGCCCAGAGGTCTACACCTGCCCCCCTCTGTTGAAGTAGAGACAATGGGTAGTATGAGAAATTGAGATTTAAAAAGCTGGTTAAGAGCACTTAGCAGAGGATGGTTTTGATCCATCGACCTCTGGGTTATGGGCCCAGCACGCTTCCGCTGCGCCACTCTGCTGTTGCTTGCTTTCTAAGCTTGCCTTCTAAGCTTGCCACTGCCTGTTTCCTAAGCTTGCAAATATGTTTCATGAGCAAGCAACGAGAGGAAAATTGTCCCGTGTTTTGAGAAGAACTGCAATCAAAACTATTGGAGAATGCGGGCATCGATCCCGCTACTTCTCGCATGCAAAGCGAGCGCTCTACCATTTGAGCTAATTCCCCATTTGTGCCGCCGGGTTGTGGTGCTTGAGACACCACAGGTGTGATTTACACATGTTGGTAAACCGGTTGTATTAAAGCTTTTTTTTTTTTTTAAGTATGGATGTCTCTCTGCCGTAAGGAAAGGAAGAGTGTGGAGCTTGCGGGGTGCCAGGTGTTGTAAAAGTATAGGTTACCCATAGGTTTTACCATTTTCTAACATGCTAGGAGTCAAGAATTGTGAGGAGGAAAAAAAAAATCCCCAAATCAGGCTAAGAAAGTGGCAATGTAGAAGAAATGGTGCAGATCCTTTGGCTTTTTTGGTTGTTGGCCCAGAGGTCTACACCTGCCCCCCTCTGTTGAAGTAGAGACAATGGGTAGTATGAGAAATTGAGATTGAAAAAGCTGGATAAGAGCACTTAGCAGAGGATGGTTTCGATCCTTCGACCTCTGGGTTATGGGCCCAGCACGCTTCCGCTGCGCCACTCTGCTGTTGCTTGCCTTCTAAGCTTGCCTTCTAAGCTTGCCACTGCCTGTTTCCTAAGCTTGCAAATATGTTTCATGAGCAAGCAACGAGAGGAAAATTGTCCCGTGTTTTGAGAAGAACTGCAATCAAAACTATTGGAGAATGCGGGCATCGATCCCGCTACTTCTCGCATGCAAAGCGAGCGCTCTACCATTTGAGCTAATTCCCCATTTGTGCCGCCGGGTTGTGGTGCTTGAGACACCACAGGTGTGATTTACACATGTTGGTAAACCGGTTGTATTAAAGCTTTTTTTTTTTTTTAAGTATGGATGTCTCTCTGCCGTAAGGAAAGGAAGAGTGTGGAGCTTGCGGGGTGCCAGGTGTTGTAAAAGTATAGGTTACCCATAGGTTTTACCATTTTCTAACATGCTAGGAGTCAAGAATTGTGAGGAGGAAAAAAAAAATCCCCAAATCAGGCTAAGAAAGTGGCAATGTAGAAGAAATGGTGCAGATCCTTTGGCTTTTTTGGTTGTTGGCCCAGAGGTCTACACCTGCCCCCCTCTGTTGAAGTAGAGACAATGGGTAGTATGAGAAATTGAGATTGAAAAAGCTGGATAAGAGCACTTAGCAGAGGATGGTTTCGATCCATCGACCTCTGGGTTATGGGCCCAGCACGCTTCCGCTGCGCCACTCTGCTGTTGCTTGCCTTCTAAGCTTGCCACTGCCTGTTTCCTAAGCTTGCAAATATGTTTCATGAGCAAGCAACGAGAGGAAAATTGTCCCGTGTTTTGAGAAGAACTGCAATCAAAACTATTGGAGAATGCGGGCATCGATCCCGCTACTTCTCGCATGCAAAGCGAGCGCTCTACCATTTGAGCTAATTCCCCATTTGTGCCGCCGGGTTGTGGTGCTTGAGACACCACAGGTGTGATTTACACATGTTGGTAAACCGGTTGTATTAAAGCTTTTTTTTTTTTTTTAAGTATGGATGTCTCTCTGCCGTAAGGAAAGGAAGAGTGTGGAGCTTGCGGGGTGCCAGGTGTTGTAAAAGTATAGGTTACCCATAGGTTTTACCATTTTCTAACATGCTAGGAGTCAAGAATTGTGAGGAGGAAAAAAAAAATCCCCAAATCAGGCTAAGAAAGTGGCAATGTAGAAGAAATGGTGCAGATCCTTTGGCTTTTTTGGTTGTTGGCCCAGAGGTCTACACCTGCCCCCCTCTGTTGAAGTAGAGACAATGGGTAGTATGAGAAATTGAGATTTAAAAAGCTGGATAAGAGCACTTAGCAGAGGATGGTTTCGATCCATCGACCTCTGGGTTATGGGCCCAGCACGCTTCCGCTGCGCCACTCTGCTGTTGCTTGCCTTCTAAGCTTGCCACTGCCTGTTTCCTAAGCTTGCAAATATGTTTCATGAGCAAGCAACGAGAGGAAAATTGTCCCGTGTTTTGAGAAGAACTGCAATCAAAACTATTGGAGAATGCGGGCATCGATCCCGCTACTTCTCACATGCAAAGCGAGCGCTCTACCATTTGAGCTAATTCCCCATTTGTGCCGCCGGGTTGTGGTGCTTGAGACACCACAGGTGTGATTTACACATGTTGGTAAACCGGTTGTATTAAAGCTTTTTTTTTTTTTTTAAGTATGGATGTCTCTCTGCCGTAAGGAAAGGAAGTCAAGAATTGTGAGGAGGAAAAAAAAAATCCCCAAATCAGGCTAAGAAAGTGGCAATGTAGAAGAAATGGTGCAGATCCTTTGGCTTTTTTGGTTGTTGGCCCAGAGGTCTACACCTGCCCCCCTCTGTTGAAGTAGAGACAATGGGTAGTATGAGAAATTGAGATTTAAAAAGCTGGATAAGAGCACTTAGCAGAGGATGGTTTCGATCCATCGACCTCTGGGTTATGGGCCCAGCATGCTTCCGCTGCGCCACTCTGCTGTTGCTTGCCTTCTAAGCTTGCCACTGCCTGTTTCCTAAGCTTGCAAATATGTTTCATGAGCAAGCAACGAGAGGAAAATTGTCCCGTGTTTTGAGAAGAACTGCAATCAAAACTATTGGAGAATGCGGGCATCGATCCCGCTACTTCTCGCATGCAAAGCGAGCGCTCTACCATTTGAGCTAATTCCCCATTTGTGCCGCCGGGTTGTGGTGCTTGAGACACCACAGGTGTGATTTACACATGTTGGTAAACCGGTTGTATTAAAGCTTTTTTTTTTAATATTTTTTTTAAGTATGGATGTCTCTCTGCCGTAAGGAAAGGAAGAGTGTGGAGCTTGCGGGGTGCCAGGTGTTGTAAAAGTATAGGTTACCCATAGGTTTTACCATTTTCTAACATGCTAGGAGTCAAGAATTGTGAGGAGGAAAAAAAAAATCCCCAAATCAGGCTAAGAAAGTGGCAATGTAGAAGAAATGGTGCAGATCCTTTGGCTTTTTTGGTTGTTGGCCCAGAGGTCTACACCTGCCCCCCTCTGTTGAAGTAGAGACAATGGGTAGTATGAGAAATTGAGATTGAAAAAGCTGGATAAGAGCACTTAGCAGAGGATGGTTTCGATCCATCGACCTCTGGGTTATGGGCCCAGCACGCTTCCGCTGCGCCACTCTGCTGTTGCTTGCCTTCTAAGCTTGCCTTCTAAGCTTGCCACTGCCTGTTTCCTAAGCTTGCAAATATGTTTCATGAGCAAGCAACGAGAGGAAAATTGTCCCGTGTTTTGAGAAGAACTGCAATCAAAACTATTGGAGAATGCGGGCATCGATCCCGCTACTTCTCGCATGCAAAGCGAGCGCTCTACCATTTGAGCTAATTCCCCATTTGTGCCGCCGGGTTGTGGTGCTTGAGACACCACAGGTGTGATTTACACATGTTGGTAAACCGGTTGTATTAAAGCTTTTTTTTTTTATTTTTTTTTTAAGTATGGATGTCTCTCTGCCGTAAGGAAAGGAAGAGTGTGGAGCTTGCGGGGTGCCAGGTGTTGTAAAAGTATAGGTTACCCATAGGTTTTACCATTTTCTAACATGCTAGGAGTCAAGAATTGTGAGGAGGAAAAAAAAAATCCCCAAATCAGGCTAAGAAAGTGGCAATGTAGAAGAAATGGTGCAGATCCTTTGGCTTTTTTGGTTGTTGGCCCAGAGGTCTACACCTGCCCCCCTCTGTTGAAGTAGAGACAATGGGTAGTATGAGAAATTGAGATTTAAAAAGCTGGATAAGAGCACTTAGCAGAGGATGGTTTCGATCCATCGACCTCTGGGTTATGGGCCCAGCACGCTTCCGCTGCGCCACTCTGCTGTTGCTTGCCTTCTAAGCTTGCCTTCTAAGCTTGCCACTGCCTGTTTCCTAAGCTTGCAAATATGTTTCATGAGCAAGCAACGAGAGGAAAATTGTCCCGTGTTTTGAGAAGAACTGCAATCAAAACTATTGGAGAATGCGGGCATCGATCCCGCTACTTCTCGCATGCAAAGCGAGCGCTCTACCATTTGAGCTAATTCCCCATTTGTGCCACCGGGTTGTGATGCTTGAGACACCACAGGTGTGATTTACACATGTTGGTAAACCGGTTGTATTAAAGCTTTTTTTTTTTATTTTTTTTTTAAGTATGGATGTCTCTCTGCCGTAAGGAAAGGAAGAGTGTGGAGCTTGCGGGGTGCCAGGTGTTGTAAAAGTATAGGTTACCCATAGGTTTTACCATTTTCTAACATGCTAGGAGTCAAGAATTGTGAGGAGGAAAAAAAAAATCCCCAAATCAGGCTAAGAAAGTGGCAATGTAGAAGAAATGGTGCAGATCCTTTGGCTTTTTTGGTTGTTGGCCCAGAGGTCTACACCTGCCCCCCTCTGTTGAAGTAGAGACAATGGGTAGTATGAGAAATTGAGATTGAAAAAGCTGGATAAGAGCACTTAGCAGAGGATGGTTTCGATCCATCGACCTCTGGGTTATGGGCCCAGCACGCTTCCGCTGCGCCACTCTGCTGTTGCTTGCCTTCTAAGCTTGCCTTCTAAGCTTGCCACTGCCTGTTTCCTAAGCTTGCAAATATGTTTCATGAGCAAGCAACGAGAGGAAAATTGTCCCGTGTTTTGAGAAGAACTGCAATCAAAACTATTGGAGAATGCGGGCATCGATCCCGCTACTTCTCGCATGCAAAGCGAGCGCTCTACCATTTGAGCTAATTCCCCATTTGTGCCGCCGGGTTGTGGTGCTTGAGACACCACAGGTGTGATTTACACATGTTGGTAAACCGGTTGTATTAAAGCTTTTTTTTTTTATTTTTTTTTTAAGTATGGATGTCTCTCTGCCGTAAGGAAAGGAAGAGTGTGGAGCTTGCGGGGTGCCAGGTGTTGTAAAAGTATAGGTTACCCATAGGTTTTACCATTTTCTAACATGCTAGGAGTCAAGAATTGTGAGGAGGAAAAAAAAAATCCCCAAATCAGGCTAAGAAAGTGGCAATGTAGAAGAAATGGTGCAGATCCTTTGGCTTTTTTGGTTGTTGGCCCAGAGGTCTACACCTGCCCCCCTCTGTTGAAGTAGAGACAATGGGTAGTATGAGAAATTGAGATTGAAAAAGCTGGATAAGAGCACTTAGCAGAGGATGGTTTCGATCCATCGACCTCTGGGTTATGGGCCCAGCACGCTTCCGCTGTGCCACTCTGCTGTTGCTTGCCTTCTAAGCTTGCCTTCTAAGCTTGCCACTGCCTGTTTCCTAAGCTTGCAAATATGTTTCATGAGCAAGCAACGAGAGGAAAATTGTCCCGTGTTTTGAGAAGAACTGCAATCAAAACTATTGGAGAATGCGGGCATCGATCCCGCTACTTCTCGCATGCAAAGCGAGCGCTCTACCATTTGAGCTAATTCCCCATTTGTGCCGCCGGGTTGTGGTGCTTGAGACACCACAGGTGTGATTTACACATGTTGGTAAACCGGTTGTATTAAAGCTTTTTTTTTTTTTTTTAAGTATGGATGTCTCTCTGCCGTAAGGAAAGGAAGAGTGTGGAGCTTGCGGGGTGCCAGGTGTTGTAAAAGTATAGGTTACCCATAGGTTTTACCATTTTCTAACATGCTAGGAGTCAAGAATTGTGAGGAGGAAAAAAAAATCCCCAAATCAGGCTAAGAAAGTGGCAATGTAGAAGAAATGGTGCAGATCCTTTGGCTTTTTTGGTTGTTGGCCCAGAGGTCTACACCTGCCCCCCTCTGTTGAAGTAGAGACAATGGGTAGTATGAGAAATTGAGATTGAAAAAGCTGGATAAGAGCACTTAGCAGAGGATGGTTTCGATCCATCGACCTCTGGGTTATGGGCCCAGCACGCTTCCGCTGCGCCACTCTGCTGTTGCTTGCCTTCTAAGCTTGCCTTCTAAGCTTGCCACTGCCTGTTTCCTAAGCTTGCAAATATGTTTCATGAGCAAGCAACGAGAGGAAAATTGTCCCGTGTTTTGAGAAGAACTGCAATCAAAACTATTGGAGAATGCGGGCATCGATCCCGCTACTTCTCGCATGCAAAGCGAGCGCTCTACCATTTGAGCTAATTCCCCATTTGTGCCGCCGGGTTGTGGTGCTTGAGACACCACAGGTGTGATTTACACATGTTGGTAAACCGGTTGTATTAAAGCTTTTTTTTTTTTTTTTAAGTATGGATGTCTCTCTGCCGTAAGGAAAGGAAGAGTGTGGAGCTTGCGGGGTGCCAGGTGTTGTAAAAGTATAGGTTACCCATAGGTTTTACCATTTTCTAACATGCTAGGAGTCAAGAATTGTGAGGAGGAAAAAAAAATCCCCAAATCAGGCTAAGAAAGTGGCAATGTAGAAGAAATGGTGCAGATCCTTTGGCTTTTTTGGTTGTTGGCCCAGAGGTCTACACCTGCCCCCCTCTGTTGAAGTAGAGACAATGGGTAGTATGAGAAATTGAGATTGAAAAAGCTGGATAAGAGCACTTAGCAGAGGATGGTTTCGATCCATCGACCTCTGGGTTATGGGCCCAGCACGCTTCCGCTGCGCCACTCTGCTGTTGCTTGCCTTCTAAGCTTGCCTTCTAAGCTTGCCACTGCCTGTTTCCTAAGCTTGCAAATATGTTTCATGAGCAAGCAACGAGAGGAAAATTGTCCCGTGTTTTGAGAAGAACTGCAATCAAAACTATTGGAGAATGCGGGCATCGATCCCGCTACTTCTCGCATGCGAAGCGAGCGCTCTACCATTTGAGCTAATTCCCCATTTGTGCCGCCGGGTTGTGGTGCTTGAGACACCACAGGTGTGATTTACACATGTTGGTAAACCGGTTGTATTAAAGCTTTTTTTTTTTTTTTTTTTTTTTAAGTATGGATGTCTCTCTGCCGTAAGGAAAGGAAGAGTGTGGAGCTTGCGGGGTGCCAGGTGTTGTAAAAGTATAGGTTACCCATAGGTTTTACCATTTTCTAACATGCTAGGAGTCAAGAATTGTGAGGAGGAAAAAAAAAATCCCCAAATCAGGCTAAGAAAGTGGCAATGTAGAAGAAATGGTGCAGATCCTTTGGCTTTTTTGGTTGTTGGCCCAGAGGTCTACACCTGCCCCCCTCTGTTGAAGTAGAGACAATGGGTAGTATGAGAAATTGAGATTGAAAAAGCTGGATAAGAGCACTTAGCAGAGGATGGTTTCGATCCATCGACCTCTGGGTTATGGGCCCAGCACGCTTCCGCTGTGCCACTCTGCTGTTGCTTGCCTTCTAAGCTTGCCTTCTAAGCTTGCCACTGCCTGTTTCCTAAGCTTGCAAATATGTTTCATGAGCAAGCAACGAGAGGAAAATTGTCCCGTGTTTTGAGAAGAACTGCAATCAAAACTATTGGAGAATGCGGGCATCGATCCCGCTACTTCTCGCATGCAAAGCGAGCGCTCTACCATTTGAGCTAATTCCCCATTTGTGCCGCCGGGTTGTGGTGCTTGAGACACCACAGGTGTGATTTACACATGTTGGTAAACCGGTTGTATTAAAGCTTTTTTTTTTTTTTTTAAGTATGGATGTCTCTCTGCCGTAAGGAAAGGAAGAGTGTGGAGCTTGCGGGGTGCCAGGTGTTGTAAAAGTATAGGTTACCCATAGGTTTTACCATTTTCTAACATGCTAGGAGTCAAGAATTGTGAGGAGGAAAAAAAAATCCCCAAATCAGGCTAAGAAAGTGGCAATGTAGAAGAAATGGTGCAGATCCTTTGGCTTTTTTGGTTGTTGGCCCAGAGGTCTACACCTGCCCCCCTCTGTTGAAGTAGAGACAATGGGTAGTATGAGAAATTGAGATTGAAAAAGCTGGATAAGAGCACTTAGCAGAGGATGGTTTCGATCCATCGACCTCTGGGTTATGGGCCCAGCACGCTTCCGCTGTGCCACTCTGCTGTTGCTTGCCTTCTAAGCTTGCCTTCTAAGCTTGCCACTGCCTGTTTCCTAAGCTTGCAAATATGTTTCATGAGCAAGCAACGAGAGGAAAATTGTCCCGTGTTTTGAGAAGAACTGCAATCAAAACTATTGGAGAATGCGGGCATCGATCCCGCTACTTCTCGCATGCAAAGCGAGCGCTCTACCATTTGAGCTAATTCCCCATTTGTGCCGCCGGGTTGTGGTGCTTGAGACACCACAGGTGTGATTTACACATGTTGGTAAACCGGTTGTATTAAAGCTTTTTTTTTTTTTTTTAAGTATGGATGTCTCTCTGCCGTAAGGAAAGGAAGAGTGTGGAGCTTGCGGGGTGCCAGGTGTTGTAAAAGTATAGGTTACCCATAGGTTTTACCATTTTCTAACATGCTAGGAGTCAAGAATTGTGAGGAGGAAAAAAAAATCCCCAAATCAGGCTAAGAAAGTGGCAATGTAGAAGAAATGGTGCAGATCCTTTGGCTTTTTTGGTTGTTGGCCCAGAGGTCTACACCTGCCCCCCTCTGTTGAAGTAGAGACAATGGGTAGTATGAGAAATTGAGATTGAAAAAGCTGGATAAGAGCACTTAGCAGAGGATGGTTTCGATCCATCGACCTCTGGGTTATGGGCCCAGCACGCTTCCGCTGCGCCACTCTGCTGTTGCTTGCCTTCTAAGCTTGCCTTCTAAGCTTGCCACTGCCTGTTTCCTAAGCTTGCAAATATGTTTCATGAGCAAGCAACGAGAGGAAAATTGTCCCGTGTTTTGAGAAGAACTGCAATCAAAACTATTGGAGAATGCGGGCATCGATCCCGCTACTTCTCGCATGCGAAGCGAGCGCTCTACCATTTGAGCTAATTCCCCATTTGTGCCGCCGGGTTGTGGTGCTTGAGACACCACAGGTGTGATTTACACATGTTGGTAAACCGGTTGTATTAAAGCTTTTTTTTTTTTTTTTTTTTTTTTAAGTATGGATGTCTCTCTGCCGTAAGGAAAGGAAGAGTGTGGAGCTTGCGGGGTGCCAGGTGTTGTAAAAGTATAGGTTACCCATAGGTTTTACCATTTTCTAACATGCTAGGAGTCAAGAATTGTGAGGAGGAAAAAAAAATCCCCAAATCAGGCTAAGAAAGTGGCAATGTAGAAGAAATGGTGCAGATCCTTTGGCTTTTTTGGTTGTTGGCCCAGAGGTCTACACCTGCCCCCCTCTGTTGAAGTAGAGACAATGGGTAGTATGAGAAATTGAGATTGAAAAAGCTGGATAAGAGCACTTAGCAGAGGATGGTTTCGATCCATCGACCTCTGGGTTATGGGCCCAGCACGCTTCCGCTGCGCCACTCTGCTGTTGCTTGCCTTCTAAGCTTGCCTTCTAAGCTTGCCACTGCCTGTTTCCTAAGCTTGCAAATATGTTTCATGAGCAAGCAACGAGAGGAAAATTGTCCCGTGTTTTGAGAAGAACTGCAATCAAAACTATTGGAGAATGCGGGCATCGATCCCGCTACTTCTCGCATGCAAAGCGAGCGCTCTACCATTTGAGCTAATTCCCCATTTGTGCCGCCGGGTTGTGGTGCTTGAGACACCACAGGTGTGATTTACACATGTTGGTAAACCGGTTGTATTAAAGCTTTTTTTTTTTTTTTTTAAGTATGGATGTCTCTCTGCCGTAAGGAAAGGAAGAGTGTGGAGCTTGCGGGGTGCCAGGTGTTGTAAAAGTATAGGTTACCCATAGGTTTTACCATTTTCTAACATGCTAGGAGTCAAGAATTGTGAGGAGGAAAAAAAAATCCCCAAATCAGGCTAAGAAAGTGGCAATGTAGAAGAAATGGTGCAGATCCTTTGGCTTTTTTGGTTGTTGGCCCAGAGGTCTACACCTGCCCCCCTCTGTTGAAGTAGAGACAATGGGTAGTATGAGAAATTGAGATTGAAAAAGCTGGATAAGAGCACTTAGCAGAGGATGGTTTCGATCCATCGACCTCTGGGTTATGGGCCCAGCACGCTTCCGCTGTGCCACTCTGCTGTTGCTTGCCTTCTAAGCTTGCCTTCTAAGCTTGCCACTGCCTGTTTCCTAAGCTTGCAAATATGTTTCATGAGCAAGCAACGAGAGGAAAATTGTCCCGTGTTTTGAGAAGAACTGCAATCAAAACTATTGGAGAATGCGGGCATCGATCCCGCTACTTCTCGCATGCAAAGCGAGCGCTCTACCATTTGAGCTAATTCCCCATTTGTGCCGCCGGGTTGTGGTGCTTGAGACACCACAGGTGTGATTTACACATGTTGGTAAACCGGTTGTATTAAAGCTTTTTTTTTTTTTTTTAAGTATGGATGTCTCTCTGCCGTAAGGAAAGGAAGAGTGTGGAGCTTGCGGGGTGCCAGGTGTTGTAAAAGTATAGGTTACCCATAGGTTTTACCATTTTCTAACATGCTAGGAGTCAAGAATTGTGAGGAGGAAAAAAAAATCCCCAAATCAGGCTAAGAAAGTGGCAATGTAGAAGAAATGGTGCAGATCCTTTGGCTTTTTTGGTTGTTGGCCCAGAGGTCTACACCTGCCCCCCTCTGTTGAAGTAGAGACAATGGGTAGTATGAGAAATTGAGATTGAAAAAGCTGGATAAGAGCACTTAGCAGAGGATGGTTTCGATCCATCGACCTCTGGGTTATGGGCCCAGCACGCTTCCGCTGCGCCACTCTGCTGTTGCTTGCCTTCTAAGCTTGCCTTCTAAGCTTGCCACTGCCTGTTTCCTAAGCTTGCAAATATGTTTCATGAGCAAGCAACGAGAGGAAAATTGTCCCGTGTTTTGAGAAGAACTGCAATCAAAACTATTGGAGAATGCGGGCATCGATCCCGCTACTTCTCGCATGCAAAGCGAGCGCTCTACCATTTGAGCTAATTCCCCATTTGTGCCGCCGGGTTGTGGTGCTTGAGACACCACAGGTGTGATTTACACATGTTGGTAAACCGGTTGTATTAAAGCTTTTTTTTTTTTTTTTTTTTTTTAAGTATGGATGTCTCTCTGCCGTAAGGAAAGGAAGAGTGTGGAGCTTGCGGGGTGCCAGGTGTTGTAAAAGTATAGGTTACCCATAGGTTTTACCATTTTCTAACATGCTAGGAGTCAAGAATTGTGAGGAGGAAAAAAAAATCCCCAAATCAGGCTAAGAAAGTGGCAATGTAGAAGAAATGGTGCAGATCCTTTGGCTTTTTTGGTTGTTGGCCCAGAGGTCTACACCTGCCCCCCTCTGTTGAAGTAGAGACAATGGGTAGTATGAGAAATTGAGATTGAAAAAGCTGGATAAGAGCACTTAGCAGAGGATGGTTTCGATCCATCGACCTCTGGGTTATGGGCCCAGCACGCTTCCGCTGCGCCACTCTGCTGTTGCTTGCCTTCTAAGCTTGCCTTCTAAGCTTGCCACTGCCTGTTTCCTAAGCTTGCAAATATGTTTCATGAGCAAGCAACGAGAGGAAAATTGTCCCGTGTTTTGAGAAGAACTGCAATCAAAACTATTGGAGAATGCGGGCATCGATCCCGCTACTTCTCGCATGCAAAGCGAGCGCTCTACCATTTGAGCTAATTCCCCATTTGTGCCGCCGGGTTGTGGTGCTTGAGACACCACAGGTGTGATTTACACATGTTGGTAAACCGGTTGTATTAAAGCTTTTTTTTTTTTTTTTAAGTATGGATGTCTCTCTGCCGTAAGGAAAGGAAGAGTGTGGAGCTTGCGGGGTGCCAGGTGTTGTAAAAGTATAGGTTACCCATAGGTTTTACCATTTTCTAACATGCTAGGAGTCAAGAATTGTGAGGAGGAAAAAAAAATCCCCAAATCAGGCTAAGAAAGTGGCAATGTAGAAGAAATGGTGCAGATCCTTTGGCTTTTTTGGTTGTTGGCCCAGAGGTCTACACCTGCCCCCCTCTGTTGAAGTAGAGACAATGGGTAGTATGAGAAATTGAGATTGAAAAAGCTGGATAAGAGCACTTAGCAGAGGATGGTTTCGATCCATCGACCTCTGGGTTATGGGCCCAGCACGCTTCCGCTGTGCCACTCTGCTGTTGCTTGCCTTCTAAGCTTGCCTTCTAAGCTTGCCACTGCCTGTTTCCTAAGCTTGCAAATATGTTTCATGAGCAAGCAACGAGAGGAAAATTGTCCCGTGTTTTGAGAAGAACTGCAATCAAAACTATTGGAGAATGCGGGCATCGATCCCGCTACTTCTCGCATGCAAAGCGAGCGCTCTACCATTTGAGCTAATTCCCCATTTGTGCCGCCGGGTTGTGGTGCTTGAGACACCACAGGTGTGATTTACACATGTTGGTAAACCGGTTGTATTAAAGCTTTTTTTTTTTTTTTTAAGTATGGATGTCTCTCTGCCGTAAGGAAAGGAAGAGTGTGGAGCTTGCGGGGTGCCAGGTGTTGTAAAAGTATAGGTTACCCATAGGTTTTACCATTTTCTAACATGCTAGGAGTCAAGAATTGTGAGGAGGAAAAAAAAATCCCCAAATCAGGCTAAGAAAGTGGCAATGTAGAAGAAATGGTGCAGATCCTTTGGCTTTTTTGGTTGTTGGCCCAGAGGTCTACACCTGCCCCCCTCTGTTGAAGTAGAGACAATGGGTAGTATGAGAAATTGAGATTGAAAAAGCTGGATAAGAGCACTTAGCAGAGGATGGTTTCGATCCATCGACCTCTGGGTTATGGGCCCAGCACGCTTCCGCTGCGCCACTCTGCTGTTGCTTGCCTTCTAAGCTTGCCTTCTAAGCTTGCCACTGCCTGTTTCCTAAGCTTGCAAATATGTTTCATGAGCAAGCAACGAGAGGAAAATTGTCCCGTGTTTTGAGAAGAACTGCAATCAAAACTATTGGAGAATGCGGGCATCGATCCCGCTACTTCTCGCATGCAAAGCGAGCGCTCTACCATTTGAGCTAATTCCCCATTTGTGCCGCCGGGTTGTGGTGCTTGAGACACCACAGGTGTGATTTACACATGTTGGTAAACCGGTTGTATTAAAGCTTTTTTTTTTTTTTTTTTTTTTTTAAGTATGGATGTCTCTCTGCCGTAAGGAAAGGAAGAGTGTGGAGATTGCGGGGTGCCAGGTGTTGTAAAAGTATAGGTTACCCATAGGTTTTACCATTTTCTAACATGCTAGGAGTCAAGAATTGTGAGGAGGAAAAAAAAAATCCCCAAATCAGGCTAAGAAAGTGGCAATGTAGAAGAAATGGTGCAGATCCTTTGGCTTTTTTGGTTGTTGGCCCAGAGGTCTACACCTGCCCCCCTCTGTTGAAGTAGAGACAATGGGTAGTATGAGAAATTGAGATTGAAAAAGCTGGATAAGAGCACTTAGCAGAGGATGGTTTCGATCCATCGACCTCTGGGTTATGGGCCCAGCACGCTTCCGCTGTGCCACTCTGCTGTTGCTTGCCTTCTAAGCTTGCCTTCTAAGCTTGCCACTGCCTGTTTCCTAAGCTTGCAAATATGTTTCATGAGCAAGCAACGAGAGGAAAATTGTCCCGTGTTTTGAGAAGAACTGCAATCAAAACTATTGGAGAATGCGGGCATCGATCCCGCTACTTCTCGCATGCAAAGCGAGCGCTCTACCATTTGAGCTAATTCCCCATTTGTGCCGCCGGGTTGTGGTGCTTGAGACACCACAGGTGTGATTTACACATGTTGGTAAACCGGTTGTATTAAAGCTTTTTTTTTTTTTTTTTAAGTATGGATGTCTCTCTGCCGTAAGGAAAGGAAGAGTGTGGAGCTTGCGGGGTGCCAGGTGTTGTAAAAGTATAGGTTACCCATAGGTTTTACCATTTTCTAACATGCTAGGAGTCAAGAATTGTGAGGAGGAAAAAAAAATCCCCAAATCAGGCTAAGAAAGTGGCAATGTAGAAGAAATGGTGCAGATCCTTTGGCTTTTTTGGTTGTTGGCCCAGAGGTCTACACCTGCCCCCCTCTGTTGAAGTAGAGACAATGGGTAGTATGAGAAATTGAGATTGAAAAAGCTGGATAAGAGCACTTAGCAGAGGATGGTTTCGATCCATCGACCTCTGGGTTATGGGCCCAGCACGCTTCCGCTGCGCCACTCTGCTGTTGCTTGCCTTCTAAGCTTGCCTTCTAAGCTTGCCACTGCCTGTTTCCTAAGCTTGCAAATATGTTTCATGAGCAAGCAACGAGAGGAAAATTGTCCCGTGTTTTGAGAAGAACTGCAATCAAAACTATTGGAGAATGCGGGCATCGATCCCGCTACTTCTCGCATGCAAAGCGAGCGCTCTACCATTTGAGCTAATTCCCCATTTGTGCCGCCGGGTTGTGGTGCTTGAGACACCACAGGTGTGATTTACACATGTTGGTAAACCGGTTGTATTAAAGCTTTTTTTTTTTTTTTTTTTTTTTTAAGTATGGATGTCTCTCTGCCGTAAGGAAAGGAAGAGTGTGGAGCTTGCGGGGTGCCAGGTGTTGTAAAAGTATAGGTTACCCATAGGTTTTACCATTTTCTAACATGCTAGGAGTCAAGAATTGTGAGGAGGAAAAAAAAATCCCCAAATCAGGCTAAGAAAGTGGCAATGTAGAAGAAATGGTGCAGATCCTTTGGCTTTTTTGGTTGTTGGCCCAGAGGTCTACACCTGCCCCCCTCTGTTGAAGTAGAGACAATGGGTAGTATGAGAAATTGAGATTGAAAAAGCTGGATAAGAGCACTTAGCAGAGGATGGTTTCGATCCATCGACCTCTGGGTTATGGGCCCAGCACGCTTCCGCTGTGCCACTCTGCTGTTGCTTGCCTTCTAAGCTTGCCTTCTAAGCTTGCCACTGCCTGTTTCCTAAGCTTGCAAATATGTTTCATGAGCAAGCAACGAGAGGAAAATTGTCCCGTGTTTTGAGAAGAACTGCAATCAAAACTATTGGAGAATGCGGGCATCGATCCCGCTACTTCTCGCATGCAAAGCGAGCGCTCTACCATTTGAGCTAATTCCCCATTTGTGCCGCCGGGTTGTGGTGCTTGAGACACCACAGGTGTGATTTACACATGTTGGTAAACCGGTTGTATTAAAGCTTTTTTTTTTTTTTTTAAGTATGGATGTCTCTCTGCCGTAAGGAAAGGAAGAGTGTGGAGCTTGCGGGGTGCCAGGTGTTGTAAAAGTATAGGTTACCCATAGGTTTTACCATTTTCTAACATGCTAGGAGTCAAGAATTGTGAGGAGGAAAAAAAAATCCCCAAATCAGGCTAAGAAAGTGGCAATGTAGAAGAAATGGTGCAGATCCTTTGGCTTTTTTGGTTGTTGGCCCAGAGGTCTACACCTGCCCCCCTCTGTTGAAGTAGAGACAATGGGTAGTATGAGAAATTGAGATTGAAAAAGCTGGATAAGAGCACTTAGCAGAGGATGGTTTCGATCCATCGACCTCTGGGTTATGGGCCCAGCACGCTTCCGCTGTGCCACTCTGCTGTTGCTTGCCTTCTAAGCTTGCCTTCTAAGCTTGCCACTGCCTGTTTCCTAAGCTTGCAAATATGTTTCATGAGCAAGCAACGAGAGGAAAATTGTCCCGTGTTTTGAGAAGAACTGCAATCAAAACTATTGGAGAATGCGGGCATCGATCCCGCTACTTCTCGCATGCAAAGCGAGCGCTCTACCATTTGAGCTAATTCCCCATTTGTGCCGCCGGGTTGTGGTGCTTGAGACACCACAGGTGTGATTTACACATGTTGGTAAACCGGTTGTATTAAAGCTTTTTTTTTTTTTTTTAAGTATGGATGTCTCTCTGCCGTAAGGAAAGGAAGAGTGTGGAGCTTGCGGGGTGCCAGGTGTTGTAAAAGTATAGGTTACCCATAGGTTTTACCATTTTCTAACATGCTAGGAGTCAAGAATTGTGAGGAGGAAAAAAAAATCCCCAAATCAGGCTAAGAAAGTGGCAATGTAGAAGAAATGGTGCAGATCCTTTGGCTTTTTTGGTTGTTGGCCCAGAGGTCTACACCTGCCCCCCTCTGTTGAAGTAGAGACAATGGGTAGTATGAGAAATTGAGATTGAAAAAGCTGGATAAGAGCACTTAGCAGAGGATGGTTTCGATCCATCGACCTCTGGGTTATGGGCCCAGCACGCTTCCGCTGTGCCACTCTGCTGTTGCTTGCCTTCTAAGCTTGCCTTCTAAGCTTGCCACTGCCTGTTTCCTAAGCTTGCAAATATGTTTCATGAGCAAGCAACGAGAGGAAAATTGTCCCGTGTTTTGAGAAGAACTGCAATCAAAACTATTGGAGAATGCGGGCATCGATCCCGCTACTTCTCGCATGCAAAGCGAGCGCTCTACCATTTGAGCTAATTCCCCATTTGTGCCGCCGGGTTGTGGTGCTTGAGACACCACAGGTGTGATTTACACATGTTGGTAAACCGGTTGTATTAAAGCTTTTTTTTTTTTTTTTAAGTATGGATGTCTCTCTGCCGTAAGGAAAGGAAGAGTGTGGAGCTTGCGGGGTGCCAGGTGTTGTAAAAGTATAGGTTACCCATAGGTTTTACCATTTTCTAACATGCTAGGAGTCAAGAATTGTGAGGAGGAAAAAAAAATCCCCAAATCAGGCTAAGAAAGTGGCAATGTAGAAGAAATGGTGCAGATCCTTTGGCTTTTTTGGTTGTTGGCCCAGAGGTCTACACCTGCCCCCCTCTGTTGAAGTAGAGACAATGGGTAGTATGAGAAATTGAGATTGAAAAAGCTGGATAAGAGCACTTAGCAGAGGATGGTTTCGATCCATCGACCTCTGGGTTATGGGCCCAGCACGCTTCCGCTGCGCCACTCTGCTGTTGCTTGCCTTCTAAGCTTGCCTTCTAAGCTTGCCACTGCCTGTTTCCTAAGCTTGCAAATATGTTTCATGAGCAAGCAACGAGAGGAAAATTGTCCCGTGTTTTGAGAAGAACTGCAATCAAAACTATTGGAGAATGCGGGCATCGATCCCGCTACTTCTTGCATGCGAAGCGAGCGCTCTACCATTTGAGCTAATTCCCCATTTGTGCCGCCGGGTTGTGGTGCTTGAGACACCACAGGTGTGATTTACACATGTTGGTAAACCGGTTGTATTAAAGCTTTTTTTTTTTTTTTTTTTTTTTAAGTATGGATGTCTCTCTGCCGTAAGGAAAGGAAGAGTGTGGAGCTTGCGGGGTGCCAGGTGTTGTAAAAGTATAGGTTACCCATAGGTTTTACCATTTTCTAACATGCTAGGAGTCAAGAATTGTGAGGAGGAAAAAAAAATCCCCAAATCAGGCTAAGAAAGTGGCAATGTAGAAGAAATGGTGCAGATCCTTTGGCTTTTTTGGTTGTTGGCCCAGAGGTCTACACCTGCCCCCCTCTGTTGAAGTAGAGACAATGGGTAGTATGAGAAATTGAGATTGAAAAAGCTGGATAAGAGCACTTAGCAGAGGATGGTTTCGATCCATCGACCTCTGGGTTATGGGCCCAGCACGCTTCCGCTGTGCCACTCTGCTGTTGCTTGCCTTCTAAGCTTGCCTTCTAAGCTTGCCACTGCCTGTTTCCTAAGCTTGCAAATATGTTTCATGAGCAAGCAACGAGAGGAAAATTGTCCCGTGTTTTGAGAAGAACTGCAATCAAAACTATTGGAGAATGCGGGCATCGATCCCGCTACTTCTCGCATGCAAAGCGAGCGCTCTACCATTTGAGCTAATTCCCCATTTGTGCCGCCGGGTTGTGGTGCTTGAGACACCACAGGTGTGATTTACACATGTTGGTAAACCGGTTGTATTAAAGCTTTTTTTTTTTTTTTTAAGTATGGATGTCTCTCTGCCGTAAGGAAAGGAAGAGTGTGGAGCTTGCGGGGTGCCAGGTGTTGTAAAAGTATAGGTTACCCATAGGTTTTACCATTTTCTAACATGCTAGGAGTCAAGAATTGTGAGGAGGAAAAAAAAATCCCCAAATCAGGCTAAGAAAGTGGCAATGTAGAAGAAATGGTGCAGATCCTTTGGCTTTTTTGGTTGTTGGCCCAGAGGTCTACACCTGCCCCCCTCTGTTGAAGTAGAGACAATGGGTAGTATGAGAAATTGAGATTGAAAAAGCTGGATAAGAGCACTTAGCAGAGGATGGTTTCGATCCATCGACCTCTGGGTTATGGGCCCAGCACGCTTCCGCTGTGCCACTCTGCTGTTGCTTGCCTTCTAAGCTTGCCTTCTAAGCTTGCCACTGCCTGTTTCCTAAGCTTGCAAATATGTTTCATGAGCAAGCAACGAGAGGAAAATTGTCCCGTGTTTTGAGAAGAACTGCAATCAAAACTATTGGAGAATGCGGGCATCGATCCCGCTACTTCTCGCATGCAAAGCGAGCGCTCTACCATTTGAGCTAATTCCCCATTTGTGCCGCCGGGTTGTGGTGCTTGAGACACCACAGGTGTGATTTACACATGTTGGTAAACCGGTTGTATTAAAGCTTTTTTTTTTTTTTTTTAAGTATGGATGTCTCTCTGCCGTAAGGAAAGGAAGAGTGTGGAGCTTGCGGGGTGCCAGGTGTTGTAAAAGTATAGGTTACCCATAGGTTTTACCATTTTCTAACATGCTAGGAGTCAAGAATTGTGAGGAGGAAAAAAAAATCCCCAAATCAGGCTAAGAAAGTGGCAATGTAGAAGAAATGGTGCAGATCCTTTGGCTTTTTTGGTTGTTGGCCCAGAGGTCTACACCTGCCCCCCTCTGTTGAAGTAGAGACAATGGGTAGTATGAGAAATTGAGATTGAAAAAGCTGGATAAGAGCACTTAGCAGAGGATGGTTTCGATCCATCGACCTCTGGGTTATGGGCCCAGCACGCTTCCGCTGCGCCACTCTGCTGTTGCTTGCCTTCTAAGCTTGCCTTCTAAGCTTGCCACTGCCTGTTTCCTAAGCTTGCAAATATGTTTCATGAGCAAGCAACGAGAGGAAAATTGTCCCGTGTTTTGAGAAGAACTGCAATCAAAACTATTGGAGAATGCGGGCATCGATCCCGCTACTTCTCGCATGCAAAGCGAGCGCTCTACCATTTGAGCTAATTCCCCATTTGTGCCGCCGGGTTGTGGTGCTTGAGACACCACAGGTGTGATTTACACATGTTGGTAAACCGGTTGTATTAAAGCTTTTTTTTTTTTTTTTTTTTTTTTAAGTATGGATGTCTCTCTGCCGTAAGGAAAGGAAGAGTGTGGAGATTGCGGGGTGCCAGGTGTTGTAAAAGTATAGGTTACCCATAGGTTTTACCATTTTCTAACATGCTAGGAGTCAAGAATTGTGAGGAGGAAAAAAAAAATCCCCAAATCAGGCTAAGAAAGTGGCAATGTAGAAGAAATGGTGCAGATCCTTTGGCTTTTTTGGTTGTTGGCCCAGAGGTCTACACCTGCCCCCCTCTGTTGAAGTAGAGACAATGGGTAGTATGAGAAATTGAGATTGAAAAAGCTGGATAAGAGCACTTAGCAGAGGATGGTTTCGATCCATCGACCTCTGGGTTATGGGCCCAGCACGCTTCCGCTGTGCCACTCTGCTGTTGCTTGCCTTCTAAGCTTGCCTTCTAAGCTTGCCACTGCCTGTTTCCTAAGCTTGCAAATATGTTTCATGAGCAAGCAACGAGAGGAAAATTGTCCCGTGTTTTGAGAAGAACTGCAATCAAAACTATTGGAGAATGCGGGCATCGATCCCGCTACTTCTCGCATGCAAAGCGAGCGCTCTACCATTTGAGCTAATTCCCCATTTGTGCCGCCGGGTTGTGGTGCTTGAGACACCACAGGTGTGATTTACACATGTTGGTAAACCGGTTGTATTAAAGCTTTTTTTTTTTTTTTTAAGTATGGATGTCTCTCTGCCGTAAGGAAAGGAAGAGTGTGGAGCTTGCGGGGTGCCAGGTGTTGTAAAAGTATAGGTTACCCATAGGTTTTACCATTTTCTAACATGCTAGGAGTCAAGAATTGTGAGGAGGAAAAAAAAATCCCCAAATCAGGCTAAGAAAGTGGCAATGTAGAAGAAATGGTGCAGATCCTTTGGCTTTTTTGGTTGTTGGCCCAGAGGTCTACACCTGCCCCCCTCTGTTGAAGTAGAGACAATGGGTAGTATGAGAAATTGAGATTGAAAAAGCTGGATAAGAGCACTTAGCAGAGGATGGTTTCGATCCATCGACCTCTGGGTTATGGGCCCAGCACGCTTCCGCTGCGCCACTCTGCTGTTGCTTGCCTTCTAAGCTTGCCTTCTAAGCTTGCCACTGCCTGTTTCCTAAGCTTGCAAATATGTTTCATGAGCAAGCAACGAGAGGAAAATTGTCCCGTGTTTTGAGAAGAACTGCAATCAAAACTATTGGAGAATGCGGGCATCGATCCCGCTACTTCTCGCATGCAAAGCGAGCGCTCTACCATTTGAGCTAATTCCCCATTTGTGCCGCCGGGTTGTGGTGCTTGAGACACCACAGGTGTGATTTACACATGTTGGTAAACCGGTTGTATTAAAGCTTTTTTTTTTTTTTTTTTTTTTTTAAGTATGGATGTCTCTCTGCCGTAAGGAAAGGAAGAGTGTGGAGCTTGCGGGGTGCCAGGTGTTGTAAAAGTATAGGTTACCCATAGGTTTTACCATTTTCTAACATGCTAGGAGTCAAGAATTGTGAGGAGGAAAAAAAAATCCCCAAATCAGGCTAAGAAAGTGGCAATGTAGAAGAAATGGTGCAGATCCTTTGGCTTTTTTGGTTGTTGGCCCAGAGGTCTACACCTGCCCCCCTCTGTTGAAGTAGAGACAATGGGTAGTATGAGAAATTGAGATTGAAAAAGCTGGATAAGAGCACTTAGCAGAGGATGGTTTCGATCCATCGACCTCTGGGTTATGGGCCCAGCACGCTTCCGCTGTGCCACTCTGCTGTTGCTTGCCTTCTAAGCTTGCCTTCTAAGCTTGCCACTGCCTGTTTCCTAAGCTTGCAAATATGTTTCATGAGCAAGCAACGAGAGGAAAATTGTCCCGTGTTTTGAGAAGAACTGCAATCAAAACTATTGGAGAATGCGGGCATCGATCCCGCTACTTCTCGCATGCAAAGCGAGCGCTCTACCATTTGAGCTAATTCCCCATTTGTGCCGCCGGGTTGTGGTGCTTGAGACACCACAGGTGTGATTTACACATGTTGGTAAACCGGTTGTATTAAAGCTTTTTTTTTTTTTTTTAAGTATGGATGTCTCTCTGCCGTAAGGAAAGGAAGAGTGTGGAGCTTGCGGGGTGCCAGGTGTTGTAAAAGTATAGGTTACCCATAGGTTTTACCATTTTCTAACATGCTAGGAGTCAAGAATTGTGAGGAGGAAAAAAAAATCCCCAAATCAGGCTAAGAAAGTGGCAATGTAGAAGAAATGGTGCAGATCCTTTGGCTTTTTTGGTTGTTGGCCCAGAGGTCTACACCTGCCCCCCTCTGTTGAAGTAGAGACAATGGGTAGTATGAGAAATTGAGATTGAAAAAGCTGGATAAGAGCACTTAGCAGAGGATGGTTTCGATCCATCGACCTCTGGGTTATGGGCCCAGCACGCTTCCGCTGTGCCACTCTGCTGTTGCTTGCCTTCTAAGCTTGCCTTCTAAGCTTGCCACTGCCTGTTTCCTAAGCTTGCAAATATGTTTCATGAGCAAGCAACGAGAGGAAAATTGTCCCGTGTTTTGAGAAGAACTGCAATCAAAACTATTGGAGAATGCGGGCATCGATCCCGCTACTTCTCGCATGCAAAGCGAGCGCTCTACCATTTGAGCTAATTCCCCATTTGTGCCGCCGGGTTGTGGTGCTTGAGACACCACAGGTGTGATTTACACATGTTGGTAAACCGGTTGTATTAAAGCTTTTTTTTTTTTTTTTAAGTATGGATGTCTCTCTGCCGTAAGGAAAGGAAGAGTGTGGAGCTTGCGGGGTGCCAGGTGTTGTAAAAGTATAGGTTACCCATAGGTTTTACCATTTTCTAACATGCTAGGAGTCAAGAATTGTGAGGAGGAAAAAAAAATCCCCAAATCAGGCTAAGAAAGTGGCAATGTAGAAGAAATGGTGCAGATCCTTTGGCTTTTTTTGTTGTTGGCCCAGAGGTCTACACCTGCCCCCCTCTGTTGAAGTAGAGACAATGGGTAGTATGAGAAATTGAGATTGAAAAAGCTGGATAAGAGCACTTAGCAGAGGATGGTTTCGATCCATCGACCTCTGGGTTATGGGCCCAGCACGCTTCCGCTGCGCCACTCTGCTGTTGCTTGCCTTCTAAGCTTGCCTTCTAAGCTTGCCACTGCCTGTTTCCTAAGCTTGCAAATATGTTTCATGAGCAAGCAACGAGAGGAAAATTGTCCCGTGTTTTGAGAAGAACTGCAATCAAAACTATTGGAGAATGCGGGCATCGATCCCGCTACTTCTCGCATGCAAAGCGAGCGCTCTACCATTTGAGCTAAGTCCCCATTTGTGCCGCCGGGTTGTGGTGCTTGAGACACCACAGGTGTGATTTACACATGTTGGTAAACCGGTTGTATTAAAGCTTTTTTTTTTTTTTTTTTTTTTTTAAGTATGGATGTCTCTCTGCCGTAAGGAAAGGAAGAGTGTGGAGCTTGCGGGGTGCCAGGTGTTGTAAAAGTATAGGTTACCCATAGGTTTTACCATTTTCTAACATGCTAGGAGTCAAGAATTGTGAGGAGGAAAAAAAAATCCCCAAATCAGGCTAAGAAAGTGGCAATGTAGAAGAAATGGTGCAGATCCTTTGGCTTTTTTGGTTGTTGGCCCAGAGGTCTACACCTGCCCCCCTCTGTTGAAGTAGAGACAATGGGTAGTATGAGAAATTGAGATTGAAAAAGCTGGATAAGAGCACTTAGCAGAGGATGGTTTCGATCCATCGACCTCTGGGTTATGGGCCCAGCACGCTTCCGCTGTGCCACTCTGCTGTTGCTTGCCTTCTAAGCTTGCCTTCTAAGCTTGCCACTGCCTGTTTCCTAAGCTTGCAAATATGTTTCATGAGCAAGCAACGAGAGGAAAATTGTCCCGTGTTTTGAGAAGAACTGCAATCAAAACTATTGGAGAATGCGGGCATCGATCCCGCTACTTCTCGCATGCAAAGCGAGCGCTCTACCATTTGAGCTAATTCCCCATTTGTGCCGCCGGGTTGTGGTGCTTGAGACACCACAGGTGTGATTTACACATGTTGGTAAACCGGTTGTATTAAAGCTTTTTTTTTTTTTTTTTTTTTTTTAAGTATGGATGTCTCTCTGCCGTAAGGAAAGGAAGAGTGTGGAGCTTGCGGGGTGCCAGGTGTTGTAAAAGTATAGGTTACCCATAGGTTTTACCATTTTCTAACATGCTAGGAGTCAAGAATTGTGAGGAGGAAAAAAAAATCCCCAAATCAGGCTAAGAAAGTGGCAATGTAGAAGAAATGGTGCAGATCCTTTGGCTTTTTTGGTTGTTGGCCCAGAGGTCTACACCTGCCCCCCTCTGTTGAAGTAGAGACAATGGGTAGTATGAGAAATTGAGATTGAAAAAGCTGGATAAGAGCACTTAGCAGAGGATGGTTTCGATCCATCGACCTCTGGGTTATGGGCCCAGCACGCTTCCGCTGCGCCACTCTGCTGTTGCTTGCCTTCTAAGCTTGCCTTCTAAGCTTGCCACTGCCTGTTTCCTAAGCTTGCAAATATGTTTCATGAGCAAGCAACGAGAGGAAAATTGTCCCGTGTTTTGAGAAGAACTGCAATCAAAACTATTGGAGAATGCGGGCATCGATCCCGCTACTTCTCGCATGCAAAGCGAGCGCTCTACCATTTGAGCTAATTCCCCATTTGTGCCGCCGGGTTGTGGTGCTTGAGACACCACAGGTGTGATTTACACATGTTGGTAAACCGGTTGTATTAAAGCTTTTTTTTTTTTTTTTTTTTTTTTAAGTATGGATGTCTCTCTGCCGTAAGGAAAGGAAGAGTGTGGAGCTTGCGGGGTGCCAGGTGTTGTAAAAGTATAGGTTACCCATAGGTTTTACCATTTTCTAACATGCTAGGAGTCAAGAATTGTGAGGAGGAAAAAAAAATCCCCAAATCAGGCTAAGAAAGTGGCAATGTAGAAGAAATGGTGCAGATCCTTTGGCTTTTTTGGTTGTTGGCCCAGAGGTCTACACCTGCCCCCCTCTGTTGAAGTAGAGACAATGGGTAGTATGAGAAATTGAGATTGAAAAAGCTGGATAAGAGCACTTAGCAGAGGATGGTTTCGATCCATCGACCTCTGGGTTATGGGCCCAGCACGCTTCCGCTGTGCCACTCTGCTGTTGCTTGCCTTCTAAGCTTGCCTTCTAAGCTTGCCACTGCCTGTTTCCTAAGCTTGCAAATATGTTTCATGAGCAAGCAACGAGAGGAAAATTGTCCCGTGTTTTGAGAAGAACTGCAATCAAAACTATTGGAGAATGCGGGCATCGATCCCGCTACTTCTCGCATGCAAAGCGAGCGCTCTACCATTTGAGCTAATTCCCCATTTGTGCCGCCGGGTTGTGGTGCTTGAGACACCACAGGTGTGATTTACACATGTTGGTAAACCGGTTGTATTAAAGCTTTTTTTTTTTTTTTTAAGTATGGATGTCTCTCTGCCGTAAGGAAAGGAAGAGTGTGGAGCTTGCGGGGTGCCAGGTGTTGTAAAAGTATAGGTTACCCATAGGTTTTACCATTTTCTAACATGCTAGGAGTCAAGAATTGTGAGGAGGAAAAAAAAATCCCCAAATCAGGCTAAGAAAGTGGCAATGTAGAAGAAATGGTGCAGATCCTTTGGCTTTTTTGGTTGTTGGCCCAGAGGTCTACACCTGCCCCCCTCTGTTGAAGTAGAGACAATGGGTAGTATGAGAAATTGAGATTGAAAAAGCTGGATAAGAGCACTTAGCAGAGGATGGTTTCGATCCATCGACCTCTGGGTTATGGGCCCAGCACGCTTCCGCTGCGCCACTCTGCTGTTGCTTGCCTTCTAAGCTTGCCTTCTAAGCTTGCCACTGCCTGTTTCCTAAGCTTGCAAATATGTTTCATGAGCAAGCAACGAGAGGAAAATTGTCCCGTGTTTTGAGAAGAACTGCAATCAAAACTATTGGAGAATGCGGGCATCGATCCCGCTACTTCTCGCATGCAAAGCGAGCGCTCTACCATTTGAGCTAATTCCCCATTTGTGCCGCCGGGTTGTGGTGCTTGAGACACCACAGGTGTGATTTACACATGTTGGTAAACCGGTTGTATTAAAGCTTTTTTTTTTTTTTTTAAGTATGGATGTCTCTCTGCCGTAAGGAAAGGAAGAGTGTGGAGCTTGCGGGGTGCCAGGTGTTGTAAAAGTATAGGTTACCCATAGGTTTTACCATTTTCTAACATGCTAGGAGTCAAGAATTGTGAGGAGGAAAAAAAAATCCCCAAATCAGGCTAAGAAAGTGGCAATGTAGAAGAAATGGTGCAGATCCTTTGGCTTTTTTGGTTGTTGGCCCAGAGGTCTACACCTGCCCCCCTCTGTTGAAGTAGAGACAATGGGTAGTATGAGAAATTGAGATTGAAAAAGCTGGATAAGAGCACTTAGCAGAGGATGGTTTCGATCCATCGACCTCTGGGTTATGGGCCCAGCACGCTTCCGCTGCGCCACTCTGCTGTTGCTTGCCTTCTAAGCTTGCCTTCTAAGCTTGCCTTCTAAGCTTGCCACTGCCTGTTTCCTAAGCTTGCAAATATGTTTCATGAGCAAGCAACGAGAGGAAAATTGTCCCGTGTTTTGAGAAGAACTGCAATCAAAACTATTGGAGAATGCGGGCATCGATCCCGCTACTTCTCGCATGCAAAGCGAGCGCTCTACCATTTGAGCTAATTCCCCATTTGTGCCGCCGGGTTGTGGTGCTTGAGACACCACAGGTGTGATTTACACATGTTGGTAAACCGGTTGTATTAAAGCTTTTTTTTTTTTTTTTTTTTTTTTAAGTATGGATGTCTCTCTGCCGTAAGGAAAGGAAGAGTGTGGAGCTTGCGGGGTGCCAGGTGTTGTAAAAGTATAGGTTACCCATAGGTTTTACCATTTTCTAACATGCTAGGAGTCAAGAATTGTGAGGAGGAAAAAAAAATCCCCAAATCAGGCTAAGAAAGTGGCAATGTAGAAGAAATGGTGCAGATCCTTTGGCTTTTTTGGTTGTTGGCCCAGAGGTCTACACCTGCCCCCCTCTGTTGAAGTAGAGACAATGGGTAGTATGAGAAATTGAGATTGAAAAAGCTGGATAAGAGCACTTAGCAGAGGATGGTTTCGATCCATCGACCTCTGGGTTATGGGCCCAGCACGCTTCCGCTGCGCCACTCTGCTGTTGCTTGCCTTCTAAGCTTGCCTTCTAAGCTTGCCACTGCCTGTTTCCTAAGCTTGCAAATATGTTTCATGAGCAAGCAACGAGAGGAAAATTGTCCCGTGTTTTGAGAAGAACTGCAATCAAAACTATTGGAGAATGCGGGCATCGATCCCGCTACTTCTCGCATGCAAAGCGAGCGCTCTACCATTTGAGCTAATTCCCCATTTGTGCCGCCGGGTTGTGGTGCTTGAGACACCACAGGTGTGATTTACACATGTTGGTAAACCGGTTGTATTAAAGCTTTTTTTTTTTTTTTTTTTTTTTTAAGTATGGATGTCTCTCTGCCGTAAGGAAAGGAAGAGTGTGGAGCTTGCGGGGTGCCAGGTGTTGTAAAAGTATAGGTTACCCATAGGTTTTACCATTTTCTAACATGCTAGGAGTCAAGAATTGTGAGGAGGAAAAAAAAATCCACAAATCAGGCTAAGAAAGTGGCAATGTAGAAGAAATGGTGCAGATCCTTTGGCTTTTTTGGTTGTTGGCCCAGAGGTCTACACCTGCCCCCCTCTGTTGAAGTAGAGACAATGGGTAGTATGAGAAATTGAGATTGAAAAAGCTGGATAAGAGCACTTAGCAGAGGATGGTTTCGATCCATCGACCTCTGGGTTATGGGCCCAGCACGCTTCCGCTGTGCCACTCTGCTGTTGCTTGCCTTCTAAGCTTGCCTTCTAAGCTTGCCTTCTAAGCTTGCCACTGCCTGTTTCCTAAGCTTGCAAATATGTTTCATGAGCAAGCAACGAGAGGAAAATTGTCCCGTGTTTTGAGAAGAACTGCAATCAAAACTATTGGAGAATGCGGGCATCGATCCCGCTACTTCTCGCATGCAAAGCGAGCGCTCTACCATTTGAGCTAATTCCCCATTTGTGCCGCCGGGTTGTGGTGCTTGAGACACCACAGGTGTGATTTACACATGTTGGTAAACCGGTTGTATTAAAGCTTTTTTTTTTTTTTTTTAAGTATGGATGTCTCTCTGCCGTAAGGAAAGGAAGAGTGTGGAGCTTGCGGGGTGCCAGGTGTTGTAAAAGTATAGGTTACCCATAGGTTTTACCATTTTCTAACATGCTAGGAGTCAAGAATTGTGAGGAGGAAAAAAAATCCCCAAATCAGGCTAAGAAAGTGGCAATGTAGAAGAAATGGTGCAGATCCTTTGGCTTTTTTGGTTGTTGGCCCAGAGGTCTACACCTGCCCCCCTCTGTTGAAGTAGAGACAATGGGTAGTATGAGAAATTGAGATTGAAAAAGCTGGATAAGAGCACTTAGCAGAGGATGGTTTCGATCCATCGACCTCTGGGTTATGGGCCCAGCACGCTTCCGCTGTGCCACTCTGCTGTTGCTTGCCTTCTAAGCTTGCCTTCTAAGCTTGCCACTGCCTGTTTCCTAAGCTTGCAAATATGTTTCATGAGCAAGCAACGAGAGGAAAATTGTCCCGTGTTTTGAGAAGAACTGCAATCAAAACTATTGGAGAATGCGGGCATCGATCCCGCTACTTCTCGCATGCAAAGCGAGCGCTCTACCATTTGAGCTAATTCCCCATTTGTGCCGCCGGGTTGTGGTGCTTGAGACACCACAGGTGTGATTTACACATGTTGGTAAACCGGTTGTATTAAAGCTTTTTTTTTTTTTTTTTAAGTATGGATGTCTCTCTGCCGTAAGGAAAGGAAGAGTGTGGAGCTTGCGGGGTGCCAGGTGTTGTAAAAGTATAGGTTACCCATAGGTTTTACCATTTTCTAACATGCTAGGAGTCAAGAATTGTGAGGAGGAAAAAAAATCCCCAAATCAGGCTAAGAAAGTGGCAATGTAGAAGAAATGGTGCAGATCCTTTGGCTTTTTTGGTTGTTGGCCCAGAGGTCTACACCTGCCCCCCTCTGTTGAAGTAGAGACAATGGGTAGTATGAGAAATTGAGATTGAAAAAGCTGGATAAGAGCACTTAGCAGAGGATGGTTTCGATCCATCGACCTCTGGGTTATGGGCCCAGCACGCTTCCGCTGTGCCACTCTGCTGTTGCTTGCCTTCTAAGCTTGCCACTGCCTGTTTCCTAAGCTTGCAAATATGTTTCATGAGCAAGCAACGAGAGGAAAATTGTCCCGTGTTTTGAGAAGAACTGCAATCAAAACTATTGGAGAATGCGGGCATCGATCCCGCTACTTCTCGCATGCAAAGCGAGCGCTCTACCATTTGAGCTAATTCCCCATTTGTGCCGCCGGGTTGTGGTGCTTGAGACACCACAGGTGTGATTTACACATGTTGGTAAACCGGTTGTATTAAAGCTTTTTTTTTTTTTTTTTAAGTATGGATGTCTCTCTGCCGTAAGGAAAGGAAGAGTGTGGAGCTTGCGGGGTGCCAGGTGTTGTAAAAGTATAGGTTACCCATAGGTTTTACCATTTTCTAACATGCTAGGAGTCAAGAATTGTGAGGAGGAAAAAAAAATCCCCAAATCAGGCTAAGAAAGTGGCAATGTAGAAGAAATGGTGCAGATCCTTTGGCTTTTTTGGTTGTTGGCCCAGAGGTCTACACCTGCCCCCCTCTGTTGAAGTAGAGACAATGGGTAGTATGAGAAATTGAGATTGAAAAAGCTGGATAAGAGCACTTAGCAGAGGATGGTTTCGATCCATCGACCTCTGGGTTATGGGCCCAGCACGCTTCCGCTGCGCCACTCTGCTGTTGCTTGCCTTCTAAGCTTGCCTTCTAAGCTTGCCACTGCCTGTTTCCTAAGCTTGCAAATATGTTTCATGAGCAAGCAACGAGAGGAAAATTGTCCCGTGTTTTGAGAAGAACTGCAATCAAAACTATTGGAGAATGCGGGCATCGATCCCGCTACTTCTCGCATGCAAAGCGAGCGCTCTACCATTTGAGCTAATTCCCCATTTGTGCCGCCGGGTTGTGGTGCTTGAGACACCACAGGTGTGATTTACACATGTTGGTAAACCGGTTGTATTAAAGCTTTTTTTTTTTTTTAAGTATGGATGTCTCTCTGCCGTAAGGAAAGGAAGAGTGTGGAGCTTGCGGGGTGCCAGGTGTTGTAAAAGTATAGGTTACCCATAGGTTTTACCATTTTCTAACATGCTAGGAGTCAAGAATTGTGAGGAGGAAAAAAAAAATCCCCAAATCAGGCTAAGAAAGTGGCAATGTAGAAGAAATGGTGCAGATCCTTTGGCTTTTTTGGTTGTTGGCCCAGAGGTCTACACCTGCCCCCCTCTGTTGAAGTAGAGACAATGGGTAGTATGAGAAATTGAGATTGAAAAAGCTGGATAAGAGCACTTAGCAGAGGATGGTTTCGATCCATCGACCTCTGGGTTATGGGCCCAGCACGCTTCCGCTGTGCCACTCTGCTGTTGCTTGCCTTCTAAGCTTGCCTTCTAAGCTTGCCACTGCCTGTTTCCTAAGCTTGCAAATATGTTTCATGAGCAAGCAACGAGAGGAAAATTGTCCCGTGTTTTGAGAAGAACTGCAATCAAAACTATTGGAGAATGCGGGCATCGATCCCGCTACTTCTCGCATGCAAAGCGAGCGCTCTACCATTTGAGCTAATTCCCCATTTGTGCCGCCGGGTTGTGGTGCTTGAGACACCACAGGTGTGATTTACACATGTTGGTAAACCGGTTGTATTAAAGCTTTTTTTTTTTTTTTTAAGTATGGATGTCTCTCTGCCGTAAGGAAAGGAAGAGTGTGGAGCTTGCGGGGTGCCAGGTGTTGTAAAAGTATAGGTTACCCATAGGTTTTACCATTTTCTAACATGCTAGGAGTCAAGAATTGTGAGGAGGAAAAAAAAATCCCCAAATCAGGCTAAGAAAGTGGCAATGTAGAAGAAATGGTGCAGATCCTTTGGCTTTTTTGGTTGTTGGCCCAGAGGTCTACACCTGCCCCCCTCTGTTGAAGTAGAGACAATGGGTAGTATGAGAAATTGAGATTGAAAAAGCTGGATAAGAGCACTTAGCAGAGGATGGTTTCGATCCATCGACCTCTGGGTTATGGGCCCAGCACGCTTCCGCTGCGCCACTCTGCTGTTGCTTGCCTTCTAAGCTTGCCTTCTAAGCTTGCCACTGCCTGTTTCCTAAGCTTGCAAATATGTTTCATGAGCAAGCAACGAGAGGAAAATTGTCCCGTGTTTTGAGAAGAACTGCAATCAAAACTATTGGAGAATGCGGGCATCGATCCCGCTACTTCTCGCATGCAAAGCGAGCGCTCTACCATTTGAGCTAATTCCCCATTTGTGCCGCCGGGTTGTGGTGCTTGAGACACCACAGGTGTGATTTACACATGTTGGTAAACCGGTTGTATTAAAGCTTTTTTTTTTTTTTTTAAGTATGGATGTCTCTCTGCCGTAAGGAAAGGAAGAGTGTGGAGCTTGCGGGGTGCCAGGTGTTGTAAAAGTATAGGTTACCCATAGGTTTTACCATTTTCTAACATGCTAGGAGTCAAGAATTGTGAGGAGGAAAAAAAAATCCCCAAATCAGGCTAAGAAAGTGGCAATGTAGAAGAAATGGTGCAGATCCTTTGGCTTTTTTGGTTGTTGGCCCAGAGGTCTACACCTGCCCCCCTCTGTTGAAGTAGAGACAATGGGTAGTATGAGAAATTGAGATTGAAAAAGCTGGATAAGAGCACTTAGCAGAGGATGGTTTCGATCCATCGACCTCTGGGTTATGGGCCCAGCACGCTTCCGCTGCGCCACTCTGCTGTTGCTTGCCTTCTAAGCTTGCCTTCTAAGCTTGCCACTGCCTGTTTCCTAAGCTTGCAAATATGTTTCATGAGCAAGCAACGAGAGGAAAATTGTCCCGTGTTTTGAGAAGAACTGCAATCAAAACTATTGGAGAATGCGGGCATCGATCCCGCTACTTCTCGCATGCAAAGCGAGCGCTCTACCATTTGAGCTAATTCCCCATTTGTGCCGCCGGGTTGTGGTGCTTGAGACACCACAGGTGTGATTTACACATGTTGGTAAACCGGTTGTATTAAAGCTTTTTTTTTTTTTTTTAAGTATGGATGTCTCTCTGCCGTAAGGAAAGGAAGAGTGTGGAGCTTGCGGGGTGCCAGGTGCTGTAAAAGTATAGGTTACCCATAGGTTTTACCATTTTCTAACATGCTAGGAGTCAAGAATTGTGAGGAGGAAAAAAAAATCCCCAAATCAGGCTAAGAAAGTGGCAATGTAGAAGAAATGGTGCAGATCCTTTGGCTTTTTTGGTTGTTGGCCCAGAGGTCTACACCTGCCCCCCTCTGTTGAAGTAGAGACAATGGGTAGTATGAGAAATTGAGATTGAAAAAGCTGGATAAGAGCACTTAGCAGAGGATGGTTTCGATCCATCGACCTCTGGGTTATGGGCCCAGCACGCTTCCGCTGCGCCACTCTGCTGTTGCTTGCCTTCTAAGCTTGCCTTCTAAGCTTGCCACTGCCTGTTTCCTAAGCTTGCAAATATGTTTCATGAGCAAGCAACGAGAGGAAAATTGTCCCGTGTTTTGAGAAGAACTGCAATCAAAACTATTGGAGAATGCGGGCATCGATCCCGCTACTTCTCGCATGCAAAGCGAGCGCTCTACCATTTGAGCTAATTCCCCATTTGTGCCGCCGGGTTGTGGTGCTTGAGACACCACAGGTGTGATTTACACATGTTGGTAAACCGGTTGTATTAAAGCTTTTTTTTTTTTTTTTTTTTTTTTAAGTATGGATGTCTCTCTGCCGTAAGGAAAGGAAGAGTGTGGAGCTTGCGGGGTGCCAGGTGTTGTAAAAGTATAGGTTACCCATAGGTTTTACCATTTTCTAACATGCTAGGAGTCAAGAATTGTGAGGAGGAAAAAAAAATCCCCAAATCAGGCTAAGAAAGTGGCAATGTAGAAGAAATGGTGCAGATCCTTTGGCTTTTTTGGTTGTTGGCCCAGAGGTCTACACCTGCCCCCCTCTGTTGAAGTAGAGACAATGGGTAGTATGAGAAATTGAGATTGAAAAAGCTGGATAAGAGCACTTAGCAGAGGATGGTTTCGATCCATCGACCTCTGGGTTATGGGCCCAGCACGCTTCCGCTGCGCCACTCTGCTGTTGCTTGCCTTCTAAGCTTGCCTTCTAAGCTTGCCACTGCCTGTTTCCTAAGCTTGCAAATATGTTTCATGAGCAAGCAACGAGAGGAAAATTGTCCCGTGTTTTGAGAAGAACTGCAATCAAAACTATTGGAGAATGCGGGCATCGATCCCGCTACTTCTCGCATGCAAAGCGAGCGCTCTACCATTTGAGCTAATTCCCCATTTGTGCCGCCGGGTTGTGGTGCTTGAGACACCACAGGTGTGATTTACACATGTTGGTAAACCGGTTGTATTAAAGCTTTTTTTTTTTTTTTTAAGTATGGATGTCTCTCTGCCGTAAGGAAAGGAAGAGTGTGGAGCTTGCGGGGTGCCAGGTGTTGTAAAAGTATAGGTTACCCATAGGTTTTACCATTTTCTAACATGCTAGGAGTCAAGAATTGTGAGGAGGAAAAAAAAATCCCCAAATCAGGCTAAGAAAGTGGCAATGTAGAAGAAATGGTGCAGATCCTTTGGCTTTTTTGGTTGTTGGCCCAGAGGTCTACACCTGCCCCCCTCTGTTGAAGTAGAGACAATGGGTAGTATGAGAAATTGAGATTGAAAAAGCTGGATAAGAGCACTTAGCAGAGGATGGTTTCGATCCATCGACCTCTGGGTTATGGGCCCAGCACGCTTCCGCTGCGCCACTCTGCTGTTGCTTGCCTTCTAAGCTTGCCTTCTAAGCTTGCCACTGCCTGTTTCCTAAGCTTGCAAATATGTTTCATGAGCAAGCAACGAGAGGAAAATTGTCCCGTGTTTTGAGAAGAACTGCAATCAAAACTATTGGAGAATGCGGGCATCGATCCCGCTACTTCTCGCATGCAAAGCGAGCGCTCTACCATTTGAGCTAATTCCCCATTTGTGCCGCCGGGTTGTGGTGCTTGAGACACCACAGGTGTGATTTACACATGTTGGTAAACCGGTTGTATTAAAGCTTTTTTTTTTTTTTTTAAGTATGGATGTCTCTCTGCCGTAAGGAAAGGAAGAGTGTGGAGCTTGCGGGGTGCCAGGTGCTGTAAAAGTATAGGTTACCCATAGGTTTTACCATTTTCTAACATGCTAGGAGTCAAGAATTGTGAGGAGGAAAAAAAAATCCCCAAATCAGGCTAAGAAAGTGGCAATGTAGAAGAAATGGTGCAGATCCTTTGGCTTTTTTGGTTGTTGGCCCAGAGGTCTACACCTGCCCCCCTCTGTTGAAGTAGAGACAATGGGTAGTATGAGAAATTGAGATTGAAAAAGCTGGATAAGAGCACTTAGCAGAGGATGGTTTCGATCCATCGACCTCTGGGTTATGGGTCCAGCACGCTTCCGCTGCGCCACTCTGCTGTTGCTTGCCTTCTAAGCTTGCCTTCTAAGCTTGCCACTGCCTGTTTCCTAAGCTTGCAAATATGTTTCATGAGCAAGCAACGAGAGGAAAATTGTCCCGTGTTTTGAGAAGAACTGCAATCAAAACTATTGGAGAATGCGGGCATCGATCCCGCTACTTCTCGCATGCAAAGCGAGCGCTCTACCATTTGAGCTAATTCCCCATTTGTGCCGCCGGGTTGTGGTGCTTGAGACACCACAGGTGTGATTTACACATGTTGGTAAACCGGTTGTATTAAAGCTTTTTTTTTTTTTTTTTTTTTTTAAGTATGGATGTCTCTCTGCCGTAAGGAAAGGAAGAGTGTGGAGCTTGCGGGGTGCCAGGTGTTGTAAAAGTATAGGTTACCCATAGGTTTTACCATTTTCTAACATGCTAGGAGTCAAGAATTGTGAGGAGGAAAAAAAAAATCCCCAAATCAGGCTAAGAAAGTGGCAATGTAGAAGAAATGGTGCAGATCCTTTGGCTTTTTTGGTTGTTGGCCCAGAGGTCTACACCTGCCCCCCTCTGTTGAAGTAGAGACAATGGGTAGTATGAGAAATTGAGATTGAAAAAGCTGGATAAGAGCACTTAGCAGAGGATGGTTTCGATCCATCGACCTCTGGGTTATGGGCCCAGCACGCTTCCGCTGCGCCACTCTGCTGTTGCTTGCCTTCTAAGCTTGCCTTCTAAGCTTGCCACTGCCTGTTTCCTAAGCTTGCAAATATGTTTCATGAGCAAGCAACGAGAGGAAAATTGTCCCGTGTTTTGAGAAGAACTGCAATCAAAACTATTGGAGAATGCGGGCATCGATCCCGCTACTTCTCGCATGCAAAGCGAGCGCTCTACCATTTGAGCTAATTCCCCATTTGTGCCACCGGGTTGTGGTGCTTGAGACACCACAGGTGTGATTTACACATGTTGGTAAACCGGTTGTATTAAAGCTTTTTTTTTTTTTTTTTTTTTTAAGTATGGATGTCTCTCTGCCGTAAGGAAAGGAAGAGTGTGGAGCTTGCGGGGTGCCAGGTGTTGTAAAAGTATAGGTTACCCATAGGTTTTACCATTTTCTAACATGCTAGGAGTCAAGAATTGTGAGGAGGAAAAAAAAAATCCCCAAATCAGGCTAAGAAAGTGGCAATGTAGAAGAAATGGTGCAGATCCTTTGGCTTTTTTGGTTGTTGGCCCAGAGGTCTACACCTGCCCCCCTCTGTTGAAGTAGAGACAATGGGTAGTATGAGAAATTGAGATTGAAAAAGCTGGATAAGAGCACTTAGCAGAGGATGGTTTCGATCCATCGACCTCTGGGTTATGGGCCCAGCACGCTTCCGCTGCGCCACTCTGCTGTTGCTTGCCTTCTAAGCTTGCCTTCTAAGCTTGCCACTGCCTGTTTCCTAAGCTTGCAAATATGTTTCATGAGCAAGCAACGAGAGGAAAATTGTCCCGTGTTTTGAGAAGAACTGCAATCAAAACTATTGGAGAATGCGGGCATCGATCCCGCTACTTCTCGCATGCAAAGCGAGCGCTCTACCATTTGAGCTAATTCCCCATTTGTGCCGCCGGGTTGTGGTGCTTGAAACACCACAGGTGTGATTTACACATGTTGGTAAACCGGTTGTATTAAAGCTTTTTTTTTTTTTTTTTTTTTTAAGTATGGATGTCTCTCTGCCGTAAGGAAAGGAAGAGTGTGGAGCTTGCGGGGTGCCAGGTGTTGTAAAAGTATAGGTTACCCATAGGTTTTACCATTTTCTAACATGCTAGGAGTCAAGAATTGTGAGGAGGAAAAAAAAAATCCCCAAATCAGGCTAAGAAAGTGGCAATGTAGAAGAAATGGTGCAGATCCTTTGGCTTTTTTGGTTGTTGGCCCAGAAGTCTACACCTGCCCCCCTCTGTTGAAGTAGAGACAATGGGTAGTATGAGAAATTGAGATTGAAAAAGCTGGATAAGAGCACTTAGCAGAGGATGGTTTCGATCCATCGACCTCTGGGTTATGGGCCCAGCACGCTTCCGCTGCGCCACTCTGCTGTTGCTTGCCTTCTAAGCTTGCCACTGCCTGTTTCCTAAGCTTGCAAATATGTTTCATGAGCAAGCAACGAGAGGAAAATTGTCCCGTGTTTTGAGAAGAACTGCAATCAAAACTATTGGAGAATGCGGGCATCGATCCCGCTACTTCTCGCATGCAAAGCGAGCGCTCTACCATTTGAGCTAATTCCACATTTGTGCCGCCGGGTTGTGGTGCTTGAGACACCACAGGTGTGATTTACACATGTTGGTAAACCGGTTGTATTAAAGCTTTTTTTTTTTTTTTAAGTATGGATGTCTCTCTGCCGTAAGGAAAGGAAGAGTGTGGAGCTTGCGGGGTGCCAGGTGTTGTAAAAGTATAGGTTACCCATAGGTTTTACCATTTTCTAACATGCTAGGAGTCAAGAATTGTGAGGAGGAAAAAAAAAATCCCCAAATCAGGCTAAGAAAGTGGCAATGTAGAAGAAATGGTGCCGATCCTTTGGCTTTTTTGGTTGTTGGCCCAGAGGTCTACACCTGCCCCCCTCTGTTGAAGTAGAGACAATGGGTAGTATGAGAAATTGAGATTTAAAAAGCTGGATAAGAGCACTTAGCAGAGGATGGTTTCGATCCATCGACCTCTGGGTTATGGGCCCAGCACGCTTCCGCTGCGCCACTCTGCTGTTGCTTGCCTTCTAAGCTTGCCTTCTAAGCTTGCCACTGCCTGTTTCCTAAGCTTGCAAATATGTTTCATGAGCAAGCAACGAGAGGAAAAATGTCCCGTGTTTTGAGAAGAACTGCAATCAAAACTATTGGAGAATGCGGGCATCGATCCCGCTACTTCTCGCATGCAAAGCGAGCGCTCTACCATTTGAGCTAATTCCCCATTTGTGCCGCCGGGTTGTGGTGCTTGAGACACCACAGGTGTGATTTACACATGTTGGTAAACCGGTTGTATTAAAGCTTTTTTTTTTTTTTTAAGTATGGATGTCTCTCTGCCGTAAGGAAAGGAAGAGTGTGGAGCTTGCGGGGTGCCAGGTGTTGTAAAAGTATAGGTTACCCATAGGTTTTACCATTTTCTAACATGCTAGGAGTCAAGAATTGTGAGGAGGAAAAAAAAAATCCCCAAATCAGGCTAAGAAAGTGGCAATGTAGAAGAAATGGTGCCGATCCTTTGGCTTTTTTGGTTGTTGGCCCAGAGGTCTACACCTGCCCCCCTCTGTTGAAGTAGAGACAATGGGTAGTATGAGAAATTGAGATTTAAAAAGCTGGATAAGAGCACTTAGCAGAGGATGGTTTCGATCCATCGACCTCTGGGTTATGGGCCCAGCACGCTTCCGCTGCGCCACTCTGCTGTTGCTTGCCTTCTAAGCTTGCCTTCTAAGCTTGCCACTGCCTGTTTCCTAAGCTTGCAAATATGTTTCATGAGCAAGCAACGAGAGGAAAAATGTCCCGTGTTTTGAGAAGAACTGCAATCAAAACTATTGGAGAATGCGGGCATAGATCCCGCTACTTCTCGCATGCAAAGCGAGCGCTCTACCATTTGAGCTAATTCCCCATTTGTGCCGCCGGGTTGTGGTGCTTGAGACACCACAGGTGTGATTTACACATGTTGGTAAACCGGTTGTATTAAAGCTTTTTTTTTTTTTTTAAGTATGGATGTCTCTCTGCCGTAAGGAAAGGAAGAGTGTGGAGCTTGCGGGGTGCCAGGTGTTGTAAAAGTATAGGTTACCCATAGGTTTTACCATTTTCTAACATGCTAGGAGTCAAGAATTGTGAGGAGGAAAAAAAAAATCCCCAAATCAGGCTAAGAAAGTGGCAATGTAGAAGAAATGGTGCAGATCCTTTGGCTTTTTTGGTTGTTGGCCCAGAGGTCTACACCTGCCCCCCTCTGTTGAAGTAGAGACAATGGGTAGTATGAGAAATTGAGATTTAAAAAGCTGGTTAAGAGCACTTAGCAGAGGATGGTTTTGATCCATCGACCTCTGGGTTATGGGCCCAGCACGCTTCCGCTGCGCCACTCTGCTGTTGCTTGCCTTCTAAGCTTGCCTTCTAAGCTTGCCACTGCCTGTTTCCTAAGCTTGCAAATATGTTTCATGAGCAAGCAACGAGAGGAAAATTGTCCCGTGTTTTGAGAAGAACTGCAATCAAAACTATTGGAGAATGCGGGCATCGATCCCGCTACTTCTCGCATGCAAAGCGAGCGCTCTACCATTTGAGCTAATTCCCCATTTGTGCCGCCGGGTTGTGGTGCTTGAGACACCACAGGTGTGATTTACACATGTTGGTAAACAGGTTGTATTAAAGCTTTTTTTTTTTATTTTTTTTTTAAGTATGGATGTCTCTCTGCCGTAAGGAAAGGAAGAGTGTGGAGCTTGCGGGGTGCCAGGTGTTGTAAAAGTATAGGTTACCCATAGGTTTTACCATTTTCTAACATGCTAGGAGTCAAGAATTGTGAGGAGGAAAAAAAAAATCCCCAAATCAGGCTAAGAAAGTGGCAATGTAGAAGAAATGGTGCAGATCCTTTGGCTTTTTTGGTTGTTGGCCCAGAGGTCTACACCTGCCCCCCTCTGTTGAAGTAGAGACAATGGGTAGTATGAGAAATTGAGATTTAAAAAGCTGGATAAGAGCACTTAGCAGAGGATGGTTTCGATCCATCGACCTCTGGGTTATGGGCCCAGCACGCTTCCGCTGCGCCACTCTGCTGTTGCTTGCCTTCTAAGCTTGCCTTCTAAGCTTGCCACTGCCTGTTTCCTAAGCTTGCAAATATGTTTCATGAGCAAGCAACGAGAGGAAAATTGTCCCGTGTTTTGAGAAGAACTGCAATCAAAACTATTGGAGAATGCGGGCATCGATCCCGCTACTTCTCGCATGCAAAGCGAGCGCTCTACCATTTGAGCTAATTCCCCATTTGTGCCACCGGGTTGTGGTGCTTGAGACACCACAGGTGTGATTTACCCATGTTGGTAAACCGGTTGTATTAAAGCTTTTTTTTTTTATTTTTTTAAGTATGGATGTCTCTCTGCCGTAAGGAAAGGAAGAGTGTGGAGCTTGCGGGGTGCCAGGTGTTGTAAAAGTATAGGTTACCCATAGGTTTTACCATTTTCTAACATGCTAGGAGTCAAGAATTGTGAGGAGGAAAAAAAAAAATCCCCAAATCAGGCTAAGAAAGTGGCAATGTAGAAGAAATGGTGCAGATCCTTTGGCTTTTTTGGTTGTTGGCCCAGAAGTCTACACCTGCCCCCCTCTGTTGAAGTAAAGACAATGGGTAGTATGAGAAATTGAGATTTAAAAAGCTGGATAAGAGCACTTAGCAGAGGATGGTTTCGATCCATCGACCTCTGGGTTATGGGCCCAGCACGCTTCCGCTGCGCCACTCTGCTGTTGCTTGCCTTCTAAGCTTGCCTTCTAAGCTTGCCACTGCCTGTTTGCTAAGCTTGCAAATATGTTTCATGAGCAAGCAACGAGAGGAAAAATGTCCCGTGTTTTGAGAAGATCTGCAATCAAAACTATTGGAGAATGCGGGCAACGATCCCGCTACTTCTCGCATGCAAAGCGAGCGCTCTACCATTTAAGCTAATTCCCCATTTGTGCCGCTGGGCTGTGGTGCTTGAGACGCCACAGGTGTGATTTACCCATGTTGGTAAACCGGTTGCATTAAAGCTTTTTTTCTTTTTTTTTTTTTTTTTTTTTAAGTATGGATGTCACTCTGCCGTAAGGAAAGGAAGAGTGTGGAGCTTGCGGGGTGCCAGGTGTTGTAAAAGTATAGGTTACCCATAGGTTTTACCATTTTCTAACATGCTAGGAGTCAAGAATTGTGAGGAGGAAAAAAAAATCCCCAAATCAGGCTAAGAAAGTGGCAATGTAGAAGAAATGGTGCAGATCCTTTGGCTTTTTTGGTTGTTGGCCCAGAGGTCTACACCTGCCCCCCTCTGTTGAAGTAGAGACAATGGGTAGTATGAGAAATTGAGATTTAAAAAGCTGGATAAGAGCACTTAGCAGAGGATGGTTTCAATCCATCGACCTCTGGGTTATGGGCCCAGCACGCTTCCGCTGCGCCACTCTGCTGTTGCTTGCCTTCTAAGCTTGCCACTGCCTGTTTGCTAAGCTTGCAAATATGTTTCATGAGCAAGCAACGAGAGGAAAAATGTCCCGTGTTTTGAGAAGATCTGCAATCAAAACTATTGGAGAATGCGGGCATCGATCCCGCTACTTCTCGCATGCAAAGTGAGCGCTCTACCATTTGAGCTAATTCCCCATTTGTGCCGCCGGGTTGCGGTGCTTGAGACACCACAGGTGTGATTTACCCATGTTGGTAAACCGGTTGTATTAAAGCTTTTTTTTTTTTTTTTAAGTATGGATGTCACTCTGCCGTAAGGAAAGGAAGAGTGTGGAGCTTGCGGGGTCCCAGGTGTTGTAAAAGTATAGGTTACCCATAGGTTTTACCATTTTCTAACATGCTAGGAGTCAAGAATTGTGAGGAGGAAAAAAAAAATCCCCAAATCAGGCTAAGAAAGTGGCAATGTAGAAGAAATGGTGCAGATCCTTTGGCTTTTTTTGTTGTTGGCCCAGAAGTCTACACCTGCCCCCCTCTGTTGAAGTAGAGACAATGGGTAGTATGAGAAATTGAGATTTAAAAAGCTGGATAAGAGCACTTAGCAGAATATGGTCTCGATCCATCGACCTCTGGGTTATGGGCCCAGCACGCTTCCGCTGCGCCACTCTGCTGTTGCTTGCCTTCTAAGCTTGCCTTCTAAGCTTGCCACTGCCTGTTTCCTAAGCTTGCAAATATGTTTCATGAGCAAGCAACGAGAGGAAAAATGTCCCGTGTTTTGAGAAGATCTGCAATCAAAACTATTGGAGAATGCGGGCATCGATCCCGCTACTTCTCGCATGCAAAGCGAGCGCTCTACCATTTGAGCTAATTCCCCATTTGTGCCGCTGGGCTGTGGTGCTTGAGACACTACAGGTGTGATTTACCCATGTTGGTAAACCGGTTGCATTAAAGCTTTTTTTTTTTTTTTTTTTTAAGTATGGATGTCACTCTGCCGTAAGGAAAGGAAGAGTGTGGAGCTTGCGGGGTGCCAGGTGTTGTAAAAGTATAGGTTACCCATAGGTTTTACCATTTTCTAACATGCTAGGAGTCAAGAACTGTGAGGAGGAAAAAAAAAATCCCCAAATCAGGCTAAGAAAGTGGCAATGTAGAAGAAATGGTGCAGATCCTTTGGCTTTTTTGGTTGTTGGCCCAGAGGTCTACACCTGCCCCCCTCTGTTGAAGTAGAGACAATGGGTAGTATGAGAAATTGAGATTTAAAAAGCTGGATAAGAGCACTTAGCAGAGGATGGTTTCGATCCATCGACCTCTGGGTTATGGGCCCAGCACGCTTCCGCTGCGCCACTCTGCTGTTGCTTGCCTTCTGAGCTTGCCTTCTGAGCTTGCCTTCTAAGCTTGCCACTGCCTATTTGCTAAGCTTGCAAATATGTTTCATGAGCAAGCAACGAGAGGAAAAATGTCCCGTGTTTTGAGAAGATCTGCAATCAAAACTATTGGAGAATGCGGGCATCGATCCCGCTACTTCTCGCATGCAAAGCAAGCGCTCTACCATTTGAGCTAATTCCCCATTTGTGCCGCTGGGCTGTGGTGCTTGAGACACCACAGGTGTGATTTACCCATGTTGGTAAACCGGTTGCATTAAAGCTTTTTTTTTTTTTTAAGTATGGATGTCTCTCTGCCGTAAGGAAAGGAAGAGTGTGGAGCTTGCGGGGTGCCAGGTGTTGTAAAAGTATAGGTTACCCATAGGTTTTACCATTTTCTAACATGCTAGGAGTCAAGAATTGTGAGGAGGGAAAAAAAAATCCCCAAATCAGGCTAAGAAAGTGGCAATGTAGAAGAAATGGTGCAGATCCTTTGGCTTTTTTGTTGTTGGCCCAGAAGTCTAAACCTGCCCCCCTCTGTTGAAGTAGAGACAATGGGTAGTATGAGAAATTGAGATTTAAAAAGCTGGATAAGAGCACTTAGCAGAGGATGGTTTCGATCCATCGACCTCTGGGTTATGGGCCCAGCACGCTTCCGCTGCGCCACTCTGCTGTTGCTTGCCTTCTAAGCTTGCCTTCTAAGCTTGCCACTGCCTGTTTGCTAAGCTTGCAAATATGTTTCATGAGCAAGCAACGAGAGGAAAAATGTCCCGTGTTTTGAGAAGATCTGCAATCAAAACTATTGGAGAATGCGGGCATCGATCCCGCTACTTCTCGCATGCAAAGCGAGCGCTCTACCATTTGAGGTAATTCCCCATTTGTGCCGCTGGGCTGTGGTGCTTGAGACACCACAGGTGGGATTTACACATGTTGGTAAACCGGTTGTATTAAAGCTTTTTTTTTTTTTTTAAAGTATGGATGTCACTCTGCCGTAAGGAAAGGAAGAGTGTGGAGCTTGCGGGGTGCCAGGTGTTGTAAAAGTATAGGTTACCCATAGGTTTTACCATTTTCTAACATGCTAGGAGTCAAGAATTGTGAGGAGGAAAAAAAAAATCCCCAAATCAGGCTAAGAAAGTGGCAATGTAGAAGAAATGGTGCAGATCCTTTGGCTTTTTTTTTGTTGGCCCAGAAGTCTACACCTGCCCCCTCTGTTGAAGTAGAGACAATGGGTAGTATGAGAAATTGAGATTTAAAAAGCTGGATAAGAGCACTTAGCAGAGGATGGTTGCGATCCATCGACCTCTGGGTTATGGGCCCAGCACGCTTCCGCTGTGCCACTCTGCTGTTGCTTGCCTTCTAAGCTTGCCTTCTAAGCTTGCCACTGCCTGTTTGCTAAGCTTGCAAATATGTTTCATGAGCAAGCAACGAGAGGAAAAATGTCCCGTGTTTTGAGAAGATCTGCAATCAAAACTATTGGAGAATGCGGGCATCGATCCCGCTACTTCTCGCATGCAAAGCGAGCGCTCTACCATTTGAGCTAATTCCCCATTTGTGCCGCTGGGCTGTGGTGCTTGAGACACCACAGGTGTGATTTACCCATGTTGGTAAACCGGTTGCATTAAAGCTTTTTTTTTTTTTTTTTTAAGTATGGATGTCACTCTGCCGTAAGGAAAGGAAGAGTGTGGAGCTTGCGGGGTGCCAGGTGTTGTAAAAGTATAGGTTACCCATAGGTTTTACCATTTTCTAACATGCTAGGAGTCAAGAATTGTGAGGAGGAAAAAAAAACCCCCAAATCAGGCTAAGAAAGTGGCAATGTAGAAGAAATGGTGCAGATCCTTTGGCTTTTTTGTTGTTGGCCCAGAAGTCTACACCTGCCCCCCTCTGTTGAAGTAGAGACAATGGGTAGTATGAGAAATTGAGATTTAAAAAGCTGGATAAGAGCACTTAGCAGAGGATGGTTTCGATCCATCGACCTCTGGGTTATGGGCCCAGCACGCTTCCGCTGCGCTACTCTGCTGTTGCTTGCCTTCTAAGCTTGCCTTCTAAGCTTGCCACTGCCTGTTTGCTAAGCTTGCAAATATGTTTCATGAGCAAGCAACGAGAGGAAAAATGTCCCGTGTTTTGAGAAGCTCTGCAATCAAAACTATTGGAGAATGCGGGCATCGATCCCGCTACTTCTCGCATGCGAAGCGAGCGCTCTACCATTTGAGCTAATTCCCCATTTGTGCCGCTGGGCTGTGGTGCTTGAGACACTACAGGTGTGATTTACCCATGTTGGTAAACCGGTTGCATTAAAGCTTTTTTTTTTTTTTTTTTTTTTTAAGTATGGATGTCACTCTGCCGTAAGGAAAGGAAGAGTGTGGAGCTTGCGGGGTGCCAGGTGTTGTAAAAGTATAGGTTACCCATAGGTTTTACCATTTTCTAACATGCTAGGATTCAAGAATTGTGAGGAGGAAAAAAAAAATCCCCAAATCAGGCTAAGAAAGTGGCAATGTAGAAGAAATGGTGCAGATCCTTTGGCTTTTTTGGTTGTTGGCCCAGAAGTCTACACCTGCCCCCCTCTGTTGAAGTAGAGACAATGGGTAGTATGAGAAATTGAGATTTAAAAAGCTGGATAAGAGCACTTAGCAGAGGATGGTTTCGATCCATCGACCTCTGGGTTATGGGCCCAGCACGCTTCCGCTGCGCCACTCTGCTGTTGCTTGCCTTCTAAGCTTGCCACTGCATGTTTGATAAGCTTGCAAATATGTTTCATGAGCAAGCAACGAGAGGAAAAATGTCCCGTGTTTTGAGAAGATCTGCAATCAAAACTATTGGAGAATGCGGGCATCGATCCCGCTACTTCTCGCATGCGAAGCGAGCGCTCTACCATTTGAGCTAATTCCCCATTTGTGCCGCTGGGCTGTGGTGCTTGAGACACTACAGGTGTGATTTACCCATGTTGGTAAACCGGTTGTATTAAAGCTTTTTTTTTTTTTTTTTTAAGTATGGATGTCACTCTGCCGTAAGGAAAGGAAGAGTGTGGAGCTTGCGGGGTGCCAGGTGTTGTAAAAGTATAGGTTACCCATAGGTTTTACCATTTTCTAACATGCTAGGAGTCAAGAATTGTGAGGAGGAAAAAAAAAATCCCCAAATCAGGCTAAGAAAGTGGCAATGTAGAAGAAATGGTGCAGATCCTTTGGCTTTTTTGGTTGTTGGCCCAGAAGTCTACACCTGCCCCCCTCTGTTGAAGTAGAGACAATGGGTAGTATGAGAAATTGAGATTTAAAAAGCTGGATAAGAGCACTTAGCAGAGGATGGTTTCGATCCATCGACCTCTGGGTTATGGGCCCAGCACGCTTCCGCTGCGCCACTCTGCTGTTGCTTGCCTTCTAAGCTTGCCACTGCCTGTTTGATAAGCTTGCAAATATGTTTCATGAGCAAGCAATGAGAGGAAAAATGTCCCGTGTTTTGAGAAGATCTGCAATCAAAACTATTGGAGAATGCGGGCATCGATCCCGCTACTTCTCGCATGCGAAGCGAGCGCTCTACCATTTGAGCTAATTCCCCATTTGTGCCGCTGGGCTGTGGTGCTTGAGACACTACAGGTGTGATTTACCCATGTTGGTAAACCGGTTGTATTAAAGCTTTTTTTTTTTTTTTTTTAAGTATGGATGTCACTCTGCCGTAAGGAAAGGAAGAGTGTGGAGCTTGCGGGGTGCCAGGTGTTGTAAAAGTATAGGTTACCCATAGGTTTTACCATTTTCTAACATGCTAGGAGTCAAGAATTGTGAGGAGGAAAAAAAAAATCCCCAAATCAGGCTAAGAAAGTGGCAATGTAGAAGAAATGGTGCAGATCCTTTGGCTTTTTTGGTTGTTGGCCCAGAAGTCTACACCTGCCCCCCTCTGTTGAAGTAGAGACAATGGGTAGTATGAGAAATTGAGATTTAAAAAGCTGGATAAGAGCACTTAGCAGAGGATGGTTTCGATCCATCGACCTCTGGGTTATGGGCCCAGCACGCTTCCGCTGCGCCACTCTGCTGTTGCTTGCCTTCTAAGCTTGCCACTGCCTGTTTGATAAGCTTGCAAATATGTTTCATGAGCAAGCAACGAGAGGAAAAATGTCCCGTGTTTTGAGAAGATCTGCAATCAAAACTATTGGAGAATGCGGGCATCGATCCCGCTACTTCTCGCATGCGAAGCGAGCGCTCTACCATTTGAGCTAATTCCCCATTTGTGCCGCTGGGCTGTGGTGCTTGAGACACTACAGGTGTGATTTACCCATGTTGGTAAACCGGTTGTATTAAAGCTTTTTTTTTTTTTTTTTTAAGTATGGATGTCACTCTGCCGTAAGGAAAGGAAGAGTGTGGAGCTTGCGGGGTGCCAGGTGTTGTAAAAGTATAGGTTACCCATAGGTTTTACCATTTTCTAACATGCTAGGAGTCAAGAATTGTGAGGAGGAAAAAAAAAATCCCCAAATCAGGCTAAGAAAGTGGCAATGTAGAAGAAATGGTGCAGATCCTTTGGCTTTTTTGGTTGTTGGCCCAGAAGTCTACACCTGCCCCCCTCTGTTGAAGTAGAGACAATGGGTAGTATGAGAAATTGAGATTTAAAAAGCTGGATAAGAGCACTTAGCAGAGGATGGTTTCGATCCATCGACCTATGGGTTATGGGCCCAGCACGCTTCCGCTGCGCCACTCTGCTGTTGCTTGCCTTCTAAGCTTGCCACTGCCTGTTTGATAAGCTTGCAAATATGTTTCATGAGCAAGCAACGAGAGGAAAAATGTCCCGTGTTTTGAGAAGATCTGCAATCAAAACTATTGGAGAATGCGGGCATCGATCCCGCTACTTCTCGCATGCGAAGCGAGCGCTCTACCATTTGAGCTAATTCCCCATTTGTGCCGCTGGGCTGTGGTGCTTGAGACACTACAGGTGTGATTTACCCATGTTGGTAAACCGGTTGTATTAAAGCTTTTTTTTTTTTTTTTTTTAAGTATGGATGTCACTCTGCCGTAAGGAAAGGAAGAGTGTGGAGCTTGCGGGGTGCCAGGTGTTGTAAAAGTATAGGTTACCCATAGGTTTTACCATTTTCTAACATGCTAGGAGTCAAGAATTGTGAGGAGGAAAAAAAAAATCCCCAAATCAGGCTAAGAAAGTGGCAATGTAGAAGAAATGGTGCAGATCCTTTGGCTTTTTTGGTTGTTGGCCCAGAAGTCTACACCTGCCCCCCTCTGTTGAAGTAGAGACAATGGGTAGTATGAGAAATTGAGATTTAAAAAGCTGGATAAGAGCACTTAGCAGAGGATGGTTTCGATCCATCGACCTCTGGGTTATGGGCCCAGCACGCTTCCGCTGCGCCACTCTGCTGTTGCTTGCCTTCTAAGCTTGCCACTGCCTGTTTGATAAGCTTGCAAATATGTTTCATGAGCAAGCAACGAGAGGAAAAATGTCCCGTGTTTTGAGAAGATCTGCAATCAAAACTATTGGAGAATGCGGGCATCGATCCCGCTACTTCTCGCATGCGAAGCGAGCGCTCTACCATTTGAGCTAATTCCCCATTTGTGCCGCTGGGCTGTGGTGCTTGAGACACTACAGGTGTGATTTACCCATGTTGGTAAACCGGTTGTATTAAAGCTTTTTTTTTTTTTTTTTTAAGTATGGATGTCACTCTGCCGTAAGGAAAGGAAGAGTGTGGAGCTTGCGGGGTGCCAGGTGTTGTAAAAGTATAGGTTACCCATAGGTTTTACCATTTTCTAACATGCTAGGAGTCAAGAATTGTGAGGAGGAAAAAAAAATCCCCAAATCAGGCTAAGAAAGTGGCAATGTAGAAGAAATGGTGCAGATCCTTTGGCTTTTTTGGTTGTTGGCCCAGAAGTCTACACCTGCCCCCCTCTGTTGAAGTAGAGACAATGGGTAGTATGAGAAATTGAGATTTAAAAAGCTGGATAAGAGCACTTAGCAGAGGATGGTTTCGATCCATCGACCTCTGGGTTATGGGCCCAGCACGCTTCCGCTGCGCCACTCTGCTGTTGCTTGCCTTCTAAGCTTGCCACTGCCTGTTTGATAAGCTTGCAAATATGTTTCATGAGCAAGCAACGAGAGGAAAAATGTCCCGTGTTTTGAGAAGATCTGCAATCAAAACTATTGGAGAATGCGGGCATCGATCCCGCTACTTCTCGCATGCGAAGCGAGCGCTCTACCATTTGAGCTAATTCCCCATTTGTGCCGCTGGGTTGTGGTGCTTGAGACACTACAGGTGTGATTTACCCATGTTGGTAAACCGGTTGTATTAAAGCTTTTTTTTTTTTTTTTTAAGTATGGATGTCACTCTGCCGTAAGGAAAGGAAGAGTGTGGAGCTTGCGGGGTGCCAGGTGTTGTAAAAGTATAGGTTACCCATAGGTTTTACCATTTTCTAACATGCTAGGAGTCAAGAATTGTGAGGAGGAAAAAAAAAATCCCCAAATCAGGCTAAGAAAGTGGCAATGTAGAAGAAATGGTGCAGATCCTTTGGCTTTTTTGGTTGTTGGCCCAGAAGTCTACACCTGCCCCCCTCTGTTGAAGTAGAGACAATGGGTAGTATGAGAAATTGAGATTTAAAAAGCTGGATAAGAGCACTTAGCAGAGGATGGTTTCGATCCATCGACCTATGGGTTATGGGCCCAGCACGCTTCCGCTGCGCCACTCTGCTGTTGCTTGCCTTCTAAGCTTGCCACTGCCTGTTTGATAAGCTTGCAAATATGTTTCATGAGCAAGCAACGAGAGGAAAAATGTCCCGTGTTTTGAGAAGATCTGCAATCAAAACTATTGGAGAATGCGGGCATCGATCCCGCTACTTCTCGCATGCGAAGCGAGCGCTCTACCATTTGAGCTAATTCCCCATTTGTGCCGCTGGGCTGTGGTGCTTGAGACACTACAGATGTGATTTACCCATGTTGGTAAACCGGTTGTATTAAAGCTTTTTTTTTTTTTTTTTTTAAGTATGGATGTCACTCTGCCGTAAGGAAAGGAAGAGTGTGGAGCTTGCGGGGTGCCAGGTGTTGTAAAAGTATAGGTTACCCATAGGTTTTACCATTTTCTAACATGCTAGGAGTCAAGAATTGTGAGGAGGAAAAAAAAAATCCCCAAATCAGGCTAAGAAAGTGGCAATGTAGAAGAAATGGTGCAGATCCTTTGGCTTTTTTGGTTGTTGGCCCAGAAGTCTACACCTGCCCCCCTCTGTTGAAGTAGAGACAATGGGTAGTATGAGAAATTGAGATTTAAAAAGCTGGATAAGAGCACTTAGCAGAGGATGGTTTCGATCCATCGACCTCTGGGTTATGGGCCCAGCACGCTTCCGCTGCGCCACTCTGCTGTTTCTTGCCTTCTAAGCTTGCCACTGCCTGTTTGATAAGCTTGCAAATATGTTTCATGAGCAAGCAACGAGAGGAAAAATGTCCCGTGTTTTGAGAAGATCTGCAATCAAAACTATTGGAGAATGCGGGCATCGATCCCGCTACTTCTCGCATGCGAAGCGAGCACTCTACCATTTGAGCTAATTCCCCATTTGTGCCGCTGGGCTGTGGTGCTTGAGACACTACAGGTGTGATTTACCCATGTTGGTAAACCGGTTGTATTAAAGCTTTTTTTTTTTTTTTTTTAAGTATGGATGTCACTCTGCCGTAAGGAAAGGAAGAGTGTGGAGCTTGCGGGGTGCCAGGTGTTGTAAAAGTATAGGTTACCCATAGGTTTTACCATTTTCTAACATGCTAGGAGTCAAGAATTGTGAGGAGGAAAAAAAAATCCCCAAATCAGGCTAAGAAAGTGGCAATGTAGAAGAAATGGTGCAGATCCTTTGGCTTTTTTGGTTGTTGGCCCAGAAGTCTACACCTGCCCCCCTCTGTTGAAGTAGAGACAATGGGTAGTATGAGAAATTGAGATTTAAAAAGCTGGATAAGAGCACTTAGCAGAGGATGGTTTCGATCCATCGACCTCTGGGTTATGGGCCCAGCACGCTTCCGCTGCGCCACTCTGCTGTTGCTTGCCTTCTAAGCTTGCCACTGCCTGTTTGATAAGCTTGCAAATATGTTTCATGAGCAAGCAACGAGAGGAAAAATGTCCCGTGTTTTGAGAAGATCTGCAATCAAAACTATTGGAGAATGCGGGCATCGATCCCGCTACTTCTCGCATGCGAAGCGAGCGCTCTACCATTTGAGCTAATTCCCCATTTGTGCCGCTGGGCTGTGGTGCTTGAGACACTACAGGTGTGATTTACCCATGTTGGTAAACCGGTTGTATTAAAGCTTTTTTTTTTTTTTTTTTAAGTATGGATGTCACTCTGCCGTAAGGAAAGGAAGAGTGTGGAGCTTGCGGGGTGCCAGGTGTTGTAAAAGTATAGGTTACCCATAGGTTTTACCATTTTCTAACATGCTAGGAGTCAAGAATTGTGAGGAGGAAAAAAAAATCCCCAAATCAGGCTAAGAAAGTGGCAATGTAGAAGAAATGGTGCAGATCCTTTGGCTTTTTTGGTTGTTGGCCCAGAAGTCTACACCTGCCCCCCTCTGTTGAAGTAGAGACAATGGGTAGTATGAGAAATTGAGATTTAAAAAGCTGGATAAGAGCACTTAGCAGAGGATGGTTTCGATCCATCGACCTCTGGGTTATGGGCCCAGCACGCTTCCGCTGCGCCACTCTGCTGTTGCTTGCCTTCTAAGCTTGCCACTGCCTGTTTGATAAGCTTGCAAATATGTTTCATGAGCAAGCAACGAGAGGAAAAATGTCCCGTGTTTTGAGAAGATCTGCAATCAAAACTATTGGAGAATGCGGGCATCGATCCCGCTACTTCTCGCATGCGAAGCGAGCGCTCTACCATTTGAGCTAATTCCCCATTTGTGCCGCTGGGTTGTGGTGCTTGAGACACTACAGGTGTGATTTACCCATGTTGGTAAACCGGTTGTATTAAAGCTTTTTTTTTTTTTTTTTTAAGTATGGATGTCACTCTGCCGTAAGGAAAGGAAGAGTGTGGAGCTTGCGGGGTGCCAGGTGTTGTAAAAGTATAGGTTACCCATAGGTTTTACCATTTTCTAACATGCTAGGAGTCAAGAATTGTGAGGAGGAAAAAAAAAATCCCCAAATCAGGCTAAGAAAGTGGCAATGTAGAAGAAATGGTGCAGATCCTTTGGCTTTTTTGGTTGTTGGCCCAGAAGTCTACACCTGCCCCCCTCTGTTGAAGTAGAGACAATGGGTAGTATGAGAAATTGAGATTTAAAAAGCTGGATAAGAGCACTTAGCAGAGGATGGTTTCGATCCATCGACCTATGGGTTATGGGCCCAGCACGCTTCCGCTGCGCCACTCTGCTGTTGCTTGCCTTCTAAGCTTGCCACTGCCTGTTTGATAAGCTTGCAAATATGTTTCATGAGCAAGCAACGAGAGGAAAAATGTCCCGTGTTTTGAGAAGATCTGCAATCAAAACTATTGGAGAATGCGGGCATCGATCCCGCTACTTCTCGCATGCGAAGCGAGCGCTCTACCATTTGAGCTAATTCCCCATTTGTGCCGCTGGGCTGTGGTGCTTGAGACACTACAGGTGTGATTTACCCATGTTGGTAAACCGGTTGTATTAAAGCTTTTTTTTTTTTTTTTTTTAAGTATGGATGTCACTCTGCCGTAAGGAAAGGAAGAGTGTGGAGCTTGCGGGGTGCCAGGTGTTGTAAAAGTATAGGTTACCCATAGGTTTTACCATTTTCTAACATGCTAGGAGTCAAGAATTGTGAGGAGGAAAAAAAAAATCCCCAAATCAGGCTAAGAAAGTGGCAATGTAGAAGAAATGGTGCAGATCCTTTGGCTTTTTTGGTTGTTGGCCCAGAAGTCTACACCTGCCCCCCTCTGTTGAAGTAGAGACAATGGGTAGTATGAGAAATTGAGATTTAAAAAGCTGGATAAGAGCACTTAGCAGAGGATGGTTTCGATCCATCGACCTCTGGGTTATGGGCCCAGCACGCTTCCGCTGCGCCACTCTGCTGTTTCTTGCCTTCTAAGCTTGCCACTGCCTGTTTGATAAGCTTGCAAATATGTTTCATGAGCAAGCAACGAGAGGAAAAATGTCCCGTGTTTTGAGAAGATCTGCAATCAAAACTATTGGAGAATGCGGGCATCGATCCCGCTACTTCTCGCATGCGAAGCGAGCACTCTACCATTTGAGCTAATTCCCCATTTGTGCCGCTGGGCTGTGGTGCTTGAGACACTACAGGTGTGATTTACCCATGTTGGTAAACCGGTTGTATTAAAGCTTTTTTTTTTTTTTTTTTAAGTATGGATGTCACTCTGCCGTAAGGAAAGGAAGAGTGTGGAGCTTGCGGGGTGCCAGGTGTTGTAAAAGTATAGGTTACCCATAGGTTTTACCATTTTCTAACATGCTAGGAGTCAAGAATTGTGAGGAGGAAAAAAAAATCCCCAAATCAGGCTAAGAAAGTGGCAATGTAGAAGAAATGGTGCAGATCCTTTGGCTTTTTTGGTTGTTGGCCCAGAAGTCTACACCTGCCCCCCTCTGTTGAAGTAGAGACAATGGGTAGTATGAGAAATTGAGATTTAAAAAGCTGGATAAGAGCACTTAGCAGAGGATGGTTTCGATCCATCGACCTCTGGGTTATGGGCCCAGCACGCTTCCGCTGCGCCACTCTGCTGTTGCTTGCCTTCTAAGCTTGCCACTGCCTGTTTGATAAGCTTGCAAATATGTTTCATGAGCAAGCAACGAGAGGAAAAATGTCCCGTGTTTTGAGAAGATCTGCAATCAAAACTATTGGAGAATGCGGGCATCGATCCCGCTACTTCTCGCATGCGAAGCGAGCGCTCTACCATTTGAGCTAATTCCCCATTTGTGCCGCTGGGCTGTGGTGCTTGAGACACTACAGGTGTGATTTACCCATGTTGGTAAACCGGTTGTATTAAAGCTTTTTTTTTTTTTTTTTTAAGTATGGATGTCACTCTGCCGTAAGGAAAGGAAGAGTGTGGAGCTTGCGGGGTGCCAGGTGTTGTAAAAGTATAGGTTACCCATAGGTTTTACCATTTTCTAACATGCTAGGAGTCAAGAATTGTGAGGAGGAAAAAAAAACATCCCCAAATCAGGCTAAGAAAGTGGCAATGTAGAAGAAATGGTGCAGATCCTTTGGCTTTTTTGGTTGTTGGCCCAGAGGTCTACACCTGCCCCCCTCTGTTGAAGTAGAGACAATGGGTAGTATGAGAAATTGAGATTTAAAAAGCTGGATAAGAGCACTTAGCAGAGGATGGTTTCGATCCATCGACCTCTGGGTTATGGGCCCAGCACGCTTCCGCTGCGCCACTCTGCTGTTGCTTGCCTTCTAAGCTTGCCACTGCCTGTTTGATAAGCTTGCAAATATGTTTCATGAGCAAGCAACGAGAGGAAAAATGTCCCGTGTTTTGAGAAGATCTGCAATCAAAACTATTGGAGAATGCGGGCATCGATCCCGCTACTTCTCGCATGCGAAGCGAGCGCTCTACCATTTGAGCTAATTCCCCATTTGTGCCGCTGGGCTGTGGTGCTTGAGACACTACAGGTGTGATTTACCCATGTTGGTAAACCGGTTGTATTAAAGCTTTTTTTTTTTTTTTTTTAAGTATGGATGTCACTCTGCCGTAAGGAAAGGAAGAGTGTGGAGCTTGCGGGGTGCCAGGTGTTGTAAAAGTATAGGTTACCCATAGGTTTTACCATTTTCTAACATGCTAGGAGTCAAGAATTGTGAGGAGGAAAAAAAAACATCCCCAAATCAGGCTAAGAAAGTGGCAATGTAGAAGAAATGGTGCAGATCCTTTGGCTTTTTTGGTTGTTGGCCCAGAGGTCTACACCTGCCCCCCTCTGTTGAAGTAGAGACAATGGGTAGTATGAGAAATTGAGATTTAAAAAGCTGGATAAGAGCACTTAGCAGAGGATGGTTTCGATCCATCGACCTATGGGTTATGGGCCCAGCACGCTTCCGCTGCGCCACTCTGCTGTTGCTTGCCTTCTAAGCTTGCCACTGCCTGTTTGATAAGCTTGCAAATATGTTTCATGAGCAAGCAACGAGAGGAAAAATGTCCCGTGTTTTGAGAAGATCTGCAATCAAAACTATTGGAGAATGCGGGCATCGATCCCGCTACTTCTCGCATGCGAAGCGAGCGCTCTACCATTTGAGCTAATTCCCCATTTGTGCCGCTGGGCTGTGGTGCTTGAGACACTACAGGTGTGATTTACCCATGTTGGTAAACCGGTTGTATTAAAGCTTTTTTTTTTTTTTTTTTTAAGTATGGATGTCACTCTGCCGTAAGGAAAGGAAGAGTGTGGAGCTTGCGGGGTGCCAGGTGTTGTAAAAGTATAGGTTACCCATAGGTTTTACCATTTTCTAACATGCTAGGAGTCAAGAATTGTGAGGAGGAAAAAAAAAATCCCCAAATCAGGCTAAGAAAGTGGCAATGTAGAAGAAATGGTGCAGATCCTTTGGCTTTTTTGGTTGTTGGCCCAGAAGTCTACACCTGCCCCCCTCTGTTGAAGTAGAGACAATGGGTAGTATGAGAAATTGAGATTTAAAAAGCTGGATAAGAGCACTTAGCAGAGGATGGTTTCGATCCATCGACCTCTGGGTTATGGGCCCAGCACGCTTCCGCTGCGCCACTCTGCTGTTTCTTGCCTTCTAAGCTTGCCACTGCCTGTTTGATAAGCTTGCAAATATGTTTCATGAGCAAGCAACGAGAGGAAAAATGTCCCGTGTTTTGAGAAGATCTGCAATCAAAACTATTGGAGAATGCGGGCATCGATCCCGCTACTTCTCGCATGCGAAGCGAGCACTCTACCATTTGAGCTAATTCCCCATTTGTGCCGCTGGGCTGTGGTGCTTGAGACACTACAGGTGTGATTTACCCATGTTGGTAAACCGGTTGTATTAAAGCTTTTTTTTTTTTTTTTTTAAGTATGGATGTCACTCTGCCGTAAGGAAAGGAAGAGTGTGGAGCTTGCGGGGTGCCAGGTGTTGTAAAAGTATAGGTTACCCATAGGTTTTACCATTTTCTAACATGCTAGGAGTCAAGAATTGTGAGGAGGAAAAAAAAATCCCCAAATCAGGCTAAGAAAGTGGCAATGTAGAAGAAATGGTGCAGATCCTTTGGCTTTTTTGGTTGTTGGCCCAGAAGTCTACACCTGCCCCCCTCTGTTGAAGTAGAGACAATGGGTAGTATGAGAAATTGAGATTTAAAAAGCTGGATAAGAGCACTTAGCAGAGGATGGTTTCGATCCATCGACCTCTGGGTTATGGGCCCAGCACGCTTCCGCTGCGCCACTCTGCTGTTGCTTGCCTTCTAAGCTTGCCACTGCCTGTTTGATAAGCTTGCAAATATGTTTCATGAGCAAGCAACGAGAGGAAAAATGTCCCGTGTTTTGAGAAGATCTGCAATCAAAACTATTGGAGAATGCGGGCATCGATCCCGCTACTTCTCGCATGCGAAGCGAGCGCTCTACCATTTGAGCTAATTCCCCATTTGTGCCGCTGGGCTGTGGTGCTTGAGACACTACAGGTGTGATTTACCCATGTTGGTAAACCGGTTGTATTAAAGCTTTTTTTTTTTTTTTTTAAGTATGGATGTCACTCTGCCGTAAGGAAAGGAAGAGTGTGGAGCTTGCGGGGTGCCAGGTGTTGTAAAAGTATAGGTTACCCATAGGTTTTACCATTTTCTAACATGCTAGGAGTCAAGAATTGTGAGGAGGAAAAAAAAACATCCCCAAATCAGGCTAAGAAAGTGGCAATGTAGAAGAAATGGTGCAGATCCTTTGGCTTTTTTGGTTGTTGGCCCAGAGGTCTACACCTGCCCCCCTCTGTTGAAGTAGAGACAATGGGTAGTATGAGAAATTGAGATTTAAAAAGCTGGATAAGAGCACTTAGCAGAGGATGGTTTCGATCCATCGACCTCTGGGTTATGGGCCCAGCACGCTTCCGCTGCGCCACTCTGCTGTTGCTTGCCTTCTAAGCTTGCCACTGCCTGTTTCCTAAGCTTGCAAATATGTTTCATGAGCAAGCAACGAGAGGAAAAATGTCCCGTGTTTTGAGAAGATCTGCAATCAAAACTATTGGAGAATGCGGGCATCGATCCCGCTACTTCTCGCATGCGAAGCGAGCGCTCTACCATTTGAGCTAATTCCCCATTTGTGCCGCTGGGCTGTGGTGCTTGAGACACTACAGGTGTGATTTACCCATGTTGGTAAACCGGTTGTATTAAAGCTTTTTTTTTTTTTTTTTTAAGTATGGATGTCACTCTGCCGTAAGGAAAGGAAGAGTGTGGAGCTTGCGGGGTGCCAGGTGTTGTAAAAGTATAGGTTACCCATAGGTTTTACCATTTTCTAACATGCTAGGAGTCAAGAATTGTGAGGAGGAAAAAAAAACATCCCCAAATCAGGCTAAGAAAGTGGCAATGTAGAAGAAATGGTGCAGATCCTTTGGCTTTTTTGGTTGTTGGCCCAGAGGTCTACACCTGCCCCCCTCTGTTGAAGTAGAGACAATGGGTAGTATGAGAAATTGAGATTTAAAAAGCTGGATAAGAGCACTTAGCAGAGGATGGTTTCGATCCATCGACCTATGGGTTATGGGCCCAGCACGCTTCCGCTGCGCCACTCTGCTGTTGCTTGCCTTCTAAGCTTGCCACTGCCTGTTTGATAAGCTTGCAAATATGTTTCATGAGCAAGCAACGAGAGGAAAAATGTCCCGTGTTTTGAGAAGATCTGCAATCAAAACTATTGGAGAATGCGGGCATCGATCCGGCTACTTCTCGCATGCGAAGCGAGCGCTCTACCATTTGAGCTAATTCCCCATTTGTGCCGCTGGGCTGTGGTGCTTGAGACACTACAGGTGTGATTTACCCATGTTGGTAAACCGGTTGTATTAAAGCTTTTTTTTTTTTTTTTTTTAAGTATGGATGTCACTCTGCCGTAAGGAAAGGAAGAGTGTGGAGCTTGCGGGGTGCCAGGTGTTGTAAAAGTATAGGTTACCCATAGGTTTTACCATTTTCTAACATGCTAGGAGTCAAGAATTGTGAGGAGGAAAAAAAAAATCCCCAAATCAGGCTAAGAAAGTGGCAATGTAGAAGAAATGGTGCAGATCCTTTGGCTTTTTTGGTTGTTGGCCCAGAAGTCTACACCTGCCCCCCTCTGTTGAAGTAGAGACAATGGGTAGTATGAGAAATTGAGATTTAAAAAGCTGGATAAGAGCACTTAGCAGAGGATGGTTTCGATCCATCGACCTCTGGGTTATGGGCCCAGCACGCTTCCGCTGCGCCACTCTGCTGTTTCTTGCCTTCTAAGCTTGCCACTGCCTGTTTGATAAGCTTGCAAATATGTTTCATGAGCAAGCAACGAGAGGAAAAATGTCCCGTGTTTTGAGAAGATCTGCAATCAAAACTATTGGAGAATGCGGGCATCGATCCCGCTACTTCTCGCATGCGAAGCGAGCACTCTACCATTTGAGCTAATTCCCCATTTGTGCCGCTGGGCTGTGGTGCTTGAGACACTACAGGTGTGATTTACCCATGTTGGTAAACCGGTTGTATTAAAGCTTTTTTTTTTTTTTTTTTAAGTATGGATGTCACTCTGCCGTAAGGAAAGGAAGAGTGTGGAGCTTGCGGGGTGCCAGGTGTTGTAAAAGTATAGGTTACCCATAGGTTTTACCATTTTCTAACATGCTAGGAGTCAAGAATTGTGAGGAGGAAAAAAAAATCCCCAAATCAGGCTAAGAAAGTGGCAATGTAGAAGAAATGGTGCAGATCCTTTGGCTTTTTTGGTTGTTGGCCCAGAAGTCTACACCTGCCCCCCTCTGTTGAAGTAGAGACAATGGGTAGTATGAGAAATTGAGATTTAAAAAGCTGGATAAGAGCACTTAGCAGAGGATGGTTTCGATCCATCGACCTCTGGGTTATGGGCCCAGCACGCTTCCGCTGCGCCACTCTGCTGTTGCTTGCCTTCTAAGCTTGCCACTGCCTGTTTGATAAGCTTGCAAATATGTTTCATGAGCAAGCAACGAGAGGAAAAATGTCCCGTGTTTTGAGAAGATCTGCAATCAAAACTATTGGAGAATGCGGGCATCGATCCCGCTACTTCTCGCATGCGAAGCGAGCGCTCTACCATTTGAGCTAATTCCCCATTTGTGCCGCTGGGCTGTGGTGCTTGAGACACTACAGGTGTGATTTACCCATGTTGGTAAACCGGTTGTATTAAAGCTTTTTTTTTTTTTTTTTAAGTATGGATGTCACTCTGCCGTAAGGAAAGGAAGAGTGTGGAGCTTGCGGGGTGCCAGGTGTTGTAAAAGTATAGGTTACCCATAGGTTTTACCATTTTCTAACATGCTAGGAGTCAAGAATTGTGAGGAGGAAAAAAAAACATCCCCAAATCAGGCTAAGAAAGTGGCAATGTAGAAGAAATGGTGCAGATCCTTTGGCTTTTTTGGTTGTTGGCCCAGAGGTCTACACCTGCCCCCCTCTGTTGAAGTAGAGACAATGGGTAGTATGAGAAATTGAGATTTAAAAAGCTGGATAAGAGCACTTAGCAGAGGATGGTTTCGATCCATCGACCTCTGGGTTATGGGCCCAGCACGCTTCCGCTGCGCCACTCTGCTGTTGCTTGCCTTCTAAGCTTGCCACTGCCTGTTTCCTAAGCTTGCAAATATGTTTCATGAGCAAGCAACGAGAGGAAAAATGTCCCGTGTTTTGAGAAGATCTGCAATCAAAACTATTGGAGAATGCGGGCATCGATCCCGCTACTTCTCGCATGCGAAGCGAGCGCTCTACCATTTGAGCTAATTCCCCATTTGTGCCGCTGGGCTGTGGTGCTTGAGACACTACAGGTGTGATTTACCCATGTTGGTAAACCGGTTGTATTAAAGCTTTTTTTTTTTTTTTTTAAGTATGGATGTCACTCTGCCGTAAGGAAAGGAAGAGTGTGGAGCTTGCGGGGTGCCAGGTGTTGTAAAAGTATAGGTTACCCATAGGTTTTACCATTTTCTAACATGCTAGGAGTCAAGAATTGTGAGGAGGAAAAAAAAACATCCCCAAATCAGGCTAAGAAAGTGGCAATGTAGAAGAAATGGTGCAGATCCTTTGGCTTTTTTGGTTGTTGGCCCAGAGGTCTACACCTGCCCCCCTCTGTTGAAGTAGAGACAATGGGTAGTATGAGAAATTGAGATTTAAAAAGCTGGATAAGAGCACTTAGCAGAGGATGGTTTCGATCCATCGACCTCTGGGTTATGGGCCCAGCACGCTTCCGCTGCGCCACTCTGCTGTTGCTTGCCTTCTAAGCTTGCCACTGCCTGTTTCCTAAGCTTGCAAATATGTTTCATGAGCAAGCAACGAGAGGAAAAATGTCCCGTGTTTTGATAAGATCTGCAATCAAAACTATTGGAGAATGCGGGCATCGATCCCGCTACTTCTCGCATGCAAAGCGAGCGCTCTACCATTTGAGCTAATTCCCCATTTGTGCCGCTGGGCTGTGGTGCTTGAGACACCACAGGTGTGATTTACACATGTTGGTAAACCGGTTGCATTAAAGCTTTTTTTTTTTTTTTTTTTTTTTTTAAGTATGGATGTCACTCTGCCGTAAGGAAAGGAAGAGTGTGGAGCTTGCGGGGTGCCAGGTGTTGTAAAAGTATAGGTTACCCATAGGTTTTACCATTTTCTAACATGCTAGGAGTCAAGAATTGTGAGGAGGAAAAAAAAATCCCCAAATCAGGCTAAGAAAGTGGCAATGTAGAAGAAATGGTGCAGATCCTTTGGCTTTTTTGGTTGTTGGCCCAGAAGTCTACACCTGCCCCCCTCTGTTGAAGTAGAGACAATGGGTAGTATGAGAAATTGAGATTTAAAAAGCTGGATAAGAGCACTTAGCAGAGGATGGTTTCGATCCATCGACCTCTGGGTTATGGGCCCAGCACGCTTCCGCTGCGCCACTCTGCTGTTGCTTGCCTTCTAAGCTTGCCACTGCCTGTTTGATAAGCTTGCAAATATGTTTCATGAGCAAGCAACGAGAGGAAAAATGTCCCGTGTTTTGAGAAGATCTGCAATCAAAACTATTGGAGAATGCGGGCATCGATCCCGCTACTTCTCGCATGCAAAGCGAGCGCTCTACCATTTGAGCTAATTCCCCATTTGTGCCGCTGGGCTGTGGTGCTTGAGACACTACAGGTGTGATTTACCCATGTTGGTAAACCGGTTGTATTAAAGCTTTTTTTTTTTTTTTTTTAAGTATGGATGTCACTCTGCCGTAAGGAAAGGAAGAGTGTGGAGCTTGCGGGGTGCCAGGTGTTGTAAAAGTATAGGTTACCCATAGGTTTTACCATTTTCTAACATGCTAGGAGTCAAGAATTGTGAGGAGGAAAAAAAAAATCCCCAAATCAGGCTAAGAAAGTGGCAATGTAGAAGAAATGGTGCAGATCCTTTGGCTTTTTTGGTTGTTGGCCCAGAGGTCTACACCTGCCCCCCTCTGTTGAAGTAGAGACAATGGGTAGTATGAGAAATTGAGATTTAAAAAGCTGGATAAGAGCACTTAGCAGAGGATGGTTTCGATCCATCGACCTCTGGGTTATGGGCCCAGCACGCTTCCGCTGCGCCACTCTGCTGTTGCTTGCCTTCTAAGCTTGCCACTGCCTGTTTCCTAAGCTTGCAAATATGTTTCATGAGCAAGCAACGAGAGGAAAAATGTCCCGTGTTTTGAGAAGATCTGCAATCAAAACTATTGGAGAATGCGGGCATCGATCCCGCTACTTCTCGCATGCAAAGCGAGCGCTCTACCATTTGAGCTAATTCCCCATTTGTGCCGCTGGGCTGTGGTGCTTGAGACACCACAGGTGTGATTTACCCATGTTGGTAAACCGGTTGTATTAAAGCTTTTTTTTTTTTTTTTTTAAGTATGGATGTCACTCTGCCGTAAGGAAAGGAAGAGTGTGGAGCTTGCGGGGTGCCAGGTGTTGTAAAAGTATAGGTTACCCATAGGTTTTACCATTTTCTAACATGCTAGGAGTCAAGAATTGTGAGGAGGAAAAAAAAAATCCCCAAATCAGGCTAAGAAAGTGGCAATGTAGAAGAAATGGTGCAGATCCTTTGGCTTTTTTGGTTGTTGGCCCAGAAGTCTACACCTGCCCCCCTCTGTTGAAGTAGAGACAATGGGTAGTATGAGAAATTGAGATTTAAAAAGCTGGATAAGAGCACATAGCAGAGGATGGTTTCAATCCATCGACCTCTGGGTTATGGGCCCAGCACGCTTCCGCTGCGCCACTCTGCTGTTGCTTGTCTTCTAAGCTTGCCACTGCCTGTTTGATAAGCTTGCAAATATGTTTCATGAGCAAGCAACGAGAGGAAAAATGTCCCGTGTTTTGAGAAGATCTGCAATCAAAACTATTGGAGAATGCGGGCATCGATCCCGCTACTTCTCGCATGCGAAGCGAGCGCTCTACCATTTGAGCTAATTCCCCATTTGTGCCGCTGGGCTGTGGTGCTTGAGACACTACAGGTGTGATTTACCCATGTTGGTAAACCGGTTGTATTAAAGCTTTTTTTTTTTTTTTTTTAAGTATGGATGTCACTCTGCCGTAAGGAAAGGAAGAGTGTGGAGCTTGCGGGGTGCCAGGTGTTGTAAAAGTATAGGTTACCCATAGGTTTTACCATTTTCTAACATGCTAGGAGTCAAGAATTGTGAGGAGGAAAAAAAAAATCCCCAAATCAGGCTAAGAAAGTGGCAATGTAGAAGAAATGGTGCAGATCCTTTGGCTTTTTTGGTTGTTGGCCCAGAAGTCTACACCTGCCCCCCTCTGTTGAAGTAGAGACAATGGGTAGTATGAGAAATTGAGATTTAAAAAGTTGGATAAGAGCACTTAGCAGAGGATGGTTTCGATCCATCGACCTCTGGGTTATGGGCCCAGCACGCTTCCGCTGCGCCACTCTGCTGTTGCTTGCCTTCTAAGCTTGCCTTCTAAGCTTGCCACTGCCTGTTTGCTAAGCTTGCAAATATGTTTCATGAGCAAGCAACGAGAGGAAAAATGTCCCGTGTTTTGAGAAGATCTGCAATCAAAACTATTGGAGAATGCGGGCATCGATCCCGCTACTTCTCGCATGCGAAGCGAGCGCTCTACCATTTGAGCTAATTCCCCATTTGTGCCGCTGGGCTGTGGTGCTTGAGACACTACAGGTGTGATTTACCCATGTTGGTAAACCGGTTGCATTAAAGCTTTTTTTTTTTTTTTTTTTAAGTATGGATGTCACTCTGCCGTAAGGAAAGGAAGAGTGTGGAGCTTGCGGGGTGCCAGGTGTTGTAAAAGTATAGGTTACCCATAGGTTTTACCATTTTCTAACATGCTAGGAGTCAAGAATTGTGAGGAGGAAAAAAAAAATCCCCAAATCAGGCTAAGAAAGTGGCAATGTAGAAGAAATGGTGCAGATCCTTTGGCTTTTTTGGTTGTTGGCCCAGAAGTCTACACCTGCCCCCCTCTGTTGAAGTAGAGACAATGGGTAGTATGAGAAATTGAGATTTAAAAAGCTGGATAAGAGCACTTAGCAGAGGATGGTTTCGATCCATCGACCTCTGGGTTATGGGCCCAGCACGCTTCCGCTGCGCCACTCTGCTGTTGCTTGCCTTCTAAGCTTGCCACTGCATGTTTGATAAGCTTGCAAATATGTTTCATGAGCAAGCAACGAGAGGAAAAATGTCCCGTGTTTTGAGAAGATCTGCAATCAAAACTATTGGAGAATGCGGGCATCGATCCCGCTACTTCTCGCATGCGAAGCGAGCGCTCTACCATTTGAGCTAATTCCCCATTTGTGCCGCTGGGCTGTGGTGCTTGAGACACTACAGGTGTGATTTACCCATGTTGGTAAACCGGTTGTATTAAAGCTTTTTTTTTTTTTTTTTTAAGTATGGATGTCACTCTGCCGTAAGGAAAGGAAGAGTGTGGAGCTTGCGGGGTGCCAGGTGTTGTAAAAGTATAGGTTACCCATAGGTTTTACCATTTTCTAACATGCTAGGAGTCAAGAATTGTGAGGAGGAAAAAAAAAATCCCCAAATCAGGCTAAGAAAGTGGCAATGTAGAAGAAATGGTGCAGATCCTTTGGCTTTTTTGGTTGTTGGCCCAGAGGTCTACACCTGCCCCCCTCTGTTGAAGTAGAGACAATGGGTAGTATGAGAAATTGAGATTTAAAAAGCTGGATAAGAGCACTTAGCAGAGGATGGTTTCGATCCATCGACCTCTGGGTTATGGGCCCAGCACGCTTCCGCTGCGCCACTCTGCTGTTGCTTGCCTTCTAAGCTTGCCACTGCCTGTTTCCTAAGCTTGCAAATATGTTTCATGAGCAAGCAACGAGAGGAAAAATGTCCCGTGTTTTGAGAAGATCTGCAATCAAAACTATTGGAGAATGCGGGCATCGATCCCGCTACTTCTCGCATGCAAAGCGAGCGCTCTACCATTTGAGCTAATTCCCCATTTGTGCCGCTGGGCTGTGGTGCTTGAGACACCACAGGTGTGATTTACCCATGTTGGTAAACCGGTTGTATTAAAGCTTTTTTTTTTTTTTTTTTAAGTATGGATGTCACTCTGCCGTAAGGAAAGGAAGAGTGTGGAGCTTGCGGGGTGCCAGGTGTTGTAAAAGTATAGGTTACCCATAGGTTTTACCATTTTCTAACATGCTAGGAGTCAAGAATTGTGAGGAGGAAAAAAAAAATCCCCAAATCAGGCTAAGAAAGTGGCAATGTAGAAGAAATGGTGCAGATCCTTTGGCTTTTTTGGTTGTTGGCCCAGAAGTCTACACCTGCCCCCCTCTGTTGAAGTAGAGACAATGGGTAGTATGAGAAATTGAGATTTAAAAAGCTGGATAAGAGCACATAGCAGAGGATGGTTTCGATCCATCGACCTCTGGGTTATGGGCCCAGCACGCTTCCGCTGCGCCACTCTGCTGTTGCTTGTCTTCTAAGCTTGCCACTGCCTGTTTGATAAGCTTGCAAATATGTTTCATGAGCAAGCAACGAGAGGAAAAATGTCCCGTGTTTTGAGAAGATCTGCAATCAAAACTATTGGAGAATGCGGGCATCGATCCCGCTACTTCTCGCATGCGAAGCGAGCGCTCTACCATTTGAGCTAATTCCCCATTTGTGCCGCTGGGCTGTGGTGCTTGAGACACTACAGGTGTGATTTACCCATGTTGGTAAACCGGTTGTATTAAAGCTTTTTTTTTTTTTTTTTTAAGTATGGATGTCACTCTGCCGTAAGGAAAGGAAGAGTGTGGAGCTTGCGGGGTGCCAGGTGTTGTAAAAGTATAGGTTACCCATAGGTTTTACCATTTTCTAACATGCTAGGAGTCAAGAATTGTGAGGAGGAAAAAAAAAATCCCCAAATCAGGCTAAGAAAGTGGCAATGTAGAAGAAATGGTGCAGATCCTTTGGCTTTTTTGGTTGTTGGCCCAGAAGTCTACACCTGCCCCCCTCTGTTGAAGTAGAGACAATGGGTAGTATGAGAAATTGAGATTTAAAAAGCTGGATAAGAGCACTTAGCAGAGGATGGTTTCGATCCATCGACCTCTGGGTTATGGGCCCAGCACGCTTCCGCTGCGCCACTCTGCTGTTGCTTGCCTTCTAAGCTTGCCTTCTAAGCTTGCCACTGCCTGTTTGCTAAGCTTGCAAATATGTTTCATGAGCAAGCAACGAGAGGAAAAATGTCCCGTGTTTTGAGAAGATCTGCAATCAAAACTATTGGAGAATGCGGGCATCGATCCCGCTACTTCTCGCATGCGAAGCGAGCGCTCTACCATTTGAGCTAATTCCCCATTTGTGCCGCTGGGCTGTGGTGCTTGAGACACTACAGGTGTGATTTACCCATGTTGGTAAACCGGTTGCATTAAAGCTTTTTTTTTTTTTTTTTTTAAGTATGGATGTCACTCTGCCGTAAGGAAAGGAAGAGTGTGGAGCTTGCGGGGTGCCAGGTGTTGTAAAAGTATAGGTTACCCATAGGTTTTACCATTTTCTAACATGCTAGGAGTCAAGAATTGTGAGGAGGAAAAAAAAAATCCCCAAATCAGGCTAAGAAAGTGGCAATGTAGAAGAAATGGTGCAGATCCTTTGGCTTTTTTGGTTGTTGGCCCAGAAGTCTACACCTGCCCCCCTCTGTTGAAGTAGAGACAATGGGTAGTATGAGAAATTGAGATTTAAAAAGCTGGATAAGAGCACTTAGCAGAGGATGGTTTCGATCCATCGACCTCTGGGTTATGGGCCCAGCACGCTTCCGCTGCGCCACTCTGCTGTTGCTTGCCTTCTAAGCTTGCCACTGCATGTTTGATAAGCTTGCAAATATGTTTCATGAGCAAGCAACGAGAGGAAAAATGTCCCGTGTTTTGAGAAGATCTGCAATCAAAACTATTGGAGAATGCGGGCATCGATCCCGCTACTTCTCGCATGCGAAGCGAGCGCTCTACCATTTGAGCTAATTCCCCATTTGTGCCGCTGGGCTGTGGTGCTTGAGACACTACAGGTGTGATTTACCCATGTTGGTAAACCGGTTGTATTAAAGCTTTTTTTTTTTTTTTTTTAAGTATGGATGTCACTCTGCCGTAAGGAAAGGAAGAGTGTGGAGCTTGCGGGGTGCCAGGTGTTGTAAAAGTATAGGTTACCCATAGGTTTTACCATTTTCTAACATGCTAGGAGTCAAGAATTGTGAGGAGGAAAAAAAAAATCCCCAAATCAGGCTAAGAAAGTGGCAATGTAGAAGAAATGGTGCAGATCCTTTGGCTTTTTTGGTTGTTGGCCCAGAAGTCTACACCTGCCCCCCTCTGTTGAAGTAGAGACAATGGGTAGTATGAGAAATTGAGATTTAAAAAGCTGGATAAGAGCACTTAGAAGAGGATGGTTTCGATCCATCGACCTCTGGGTTATGGGCCCAGCACGCTTCCGCTGCGCCACTCTGCTGTTGCTTGCCTTCTAAGCTTGCCACTGCCTGTTTGATAAGCTTGCAAATATGTTTCATGAGCAAGCAACGAGAGGAAAAATGTCCCGTGTTTTGAGAAGATCTGCAATCAAAACTATTGGAGAATGCGGGCATCGATCCCGCTACTTCTCGCATGCGAAGCGAGCGCTCTACCATTTGAGCTAATTCCCCATTTGTGCCGCTGGGCTGTGGTGCTTGAGACACTACAGGTGTGATTTACCCATGTTGGTAAACCGGTTGTATTAAAGCTTTTTTTTTTTTTTTTTTAAGTATGGATGTCACTCTGCCGTAAGGAAAGGAAGAGTGTGGAGCTTGCGGGGTGCCAGGTGTTGTAAAAGTATAGGTTACCCATAGGTTTTACCATTTTCTAACATGCTAGGAGTCAAGAATTGTGAGGAGGAAAAAAAAAATCCCCAAATCAGGCTAAGAAAGTGGCAATGTAGAAGAAATGGTGCAGATCCTTTGGCTTTTTTGGTTGTTGGCCCAGAAGTCTACACCTGCCCCCCTCTGTTGAAGTAGAGACAATGGGTAGTATGAGAAATTGAGATTTAAAAAGCTGGATAAGAGCACTTAGCAGAGGATGGTTTCGATCCATCGACCTCTGGGTTATGGGCCCAGCACGCTTCCGCTGCGCCACTCTGCTGTTGCTTGCATTCTAAGCTTGCCTTCTAAGCTTGCCACTGACTGTTTGCTAAGCTTGCAAATATGTTTCATGAGCAAGCAACGAGAGGAAAAATGTCCCGTGTTTTGAGAAGATCTGCAATCAAAACTATTGGAGAATGCGGGCATCGATCCCGCTACTTCTCGCATGCAAAGCGAGCGCTCTACCATTTGAGCTAATTCCCCATTTGTGCCGCTGGGCTGTGGTGCTTGAGACACCACAGGTGTGATTTACCCATGTTGGTAAACCGGTTGTATTAAAGCTTTTTTTTTTTTTTTTTTAAGTATGGATGTCACTCTGCCGTAAGGAAAGGAAGAGTGTGGAGCTTGCGGGGTGCCAGGTGTTGTAAAAGTATAGGTTACCCATAGGTTTTACCATTTTCTAACATGCTAGGAGTCAAGAATTGTGAGGAGGAAAAAAAAAATCCCCAAATCAGGCTAAGAAAGTGGCAATGTAGAAGAAATGGTGCAGATCCTTTGGCTTTTTTGGTTGTTGGCCCAGAGGTCTACACCTGCCCCCCTCTGTTGAAGTAGAGACAATGGGTAGTATGAGAAATTGAGATTTAAAAAGCTGGATAAGAGCACTTAGCAGAGGATGGTTTCGATCCATCGACCTCTGGGTTATGGGCCCAGCACGCTTCCGCTGCGCCACTCTGCTGTTGCTTGCCTTCTAAGCTTGCCACTGCCTGTTTGATAAGCTTGCAAATATGTTTCATGAGCAAGCAACGAGAGGAAAAATGTCCCGTGTTTTGAGAAGATCTGCAATCAAAACTATTGGAGAATGCGGGCATCGATCCCGCTACTTCTCGCATGCGAAGCGAGCGCTCTACCATTTGAGCTAATTCCCCATTTGTGCCGCTGGGCTGTGGTGCTTGAGACACTACAGGTGTGATTTACCCATGTTGGTAAACCGGTTGTATTAAAGCTTTTTTTTTTTTTTTTTTAAGTATGGATGTCACTCTGCCGTAAGGAAAGGAAGAGTGTGGAGCTTGCGGGGTGCCAGGTGTTGTAAAAGTATAGGTTACCCATAGGTTTTACCATTTTCTAACATGCTAGGAGTCAAGAATTGTGAGGAGGAAAAAAAAAATCCCCAAATCAGGCTAAGAAAGTGGCAATGTAGAAGAAATGGTGCAGATCCTTTGGCTTTTTTGGTTGTTGGCCCAGAAGTCTACACCTGCCCCCCTCTGTTGAAGTAGAGACAATGGGTAGTATGAGAAATTGAGATTTAAAAAGCTGGATAAGAGCACTTAGCAGAGGATGGTTTAGATCCATCGACCTCTGGGTTATGGGCCCAGCACGCTTCCGCTGCGCCACTCTGCTGTTGCTTGCCTTCTAAGCTTGCCACTGCCTGTTTGATAAGCTTGCAAATATGTTTCATGAGCAAGCAACGAGAGGAAAAATGTCCCGTGTTTTGAGAAGATCTGCAATCAAAACTATTGGAGAATGCGGGCATCGATCCCGCTACTTCTCGCATGCGAAGCGAGCGCTCTACCATTTGAGCTAATTCCCCATTTGTGCCGCTGGGCTGTGGTGCTTGAGACACTACAGGTGTGATTTACCCATGTTGGTAAACCGGTTGCATTAAAGCTTTTTTTTTTTTTTTTTTAAGTATGGATGTCACTCTGCCGTAAGGAAAGGAAGAGTGTGGAGCTTGCGGGGTGCCAGGTGTTGTAAAAGTATAGGTTACCCATAGGTTTTACCATTTTCTAACATGCTAGGAGTCAAGAATTGTGAGGAGGAAAAAAAAAATCCCCAAATCAGGCTAAGAAAGTGGCAATGTAGAAGAAATGGTGCAGATCCTTTGGCTTTTTTGGTTGTTGGCCCAGAAGTCTACACCTGCCCCCCTCTGTTGAAGTAGAGACAATGGGTAGTATGAGAAATTGAGATTTAAAAAGCTGGATAAGAGCACTTAGCAGAGGATGGTTTCGATCCATCGACCTCTGGGTTATGGGCCCAGCACGCTTCCGCTGCGCCACTCTGCTGTTGCTTGCATTCTAAGCTTGCCTTCTAAGCTTGCCACTGACTGTTTGCTAAGCTTGCAAATATGTTTCATGAGCAAGCAACGAGAGGAAAAATGTCCCGTGTTTTGAGAAGATCTGCAATCAAAACTATTGGAGAATGCGGGCATTGATCCCGCTACTTCTCGCATGCAAAGCGAGCGCTCTACCATTTGAGCTAATTCCCCATTTGTGCCGCTGGTCTGTGGTGCTTGAGACACCACAGGTGTGATTTACCCATGTTGGTAAACCGGTTGTATTAAAGCTTTTTTTTTTTTTTTTTTAAGTATGGATGTCACTCTGCCGTAAGGAAAGGAAGAGTGTGGAGCTTGCGGGGTGCCAGGTGTTGTAAAAGTATAGGTTACCCATAGGTTTTACCATTTTCTAACATGCTAGGAGTCAAGAATTGTGAGGAGGAAAAAAAAAATCCCCAAATCAGGCTAAGAAAGTGGCAATGTAGAAGAAATGGTGCAGATCCTTTGGCTTTTTTGGTTGTTGGCCCAGAGGTCTACACCTGCCCCCCTCTGTTGAAGTAGAGACAATGGGTAGTATGAGAAATTGAGATTTAAAAAGCTGGATAAGAGCACTTAGCAGAGGATGGTTTCGATCCATCGACCTCTGGGTTATGGGCCCAGCACGCTTCCGCTGCGCCACTCTGCTGTTGCTTGCCTTCTAAGCTTGCCACTGCCTGTTTCCTAAGCTTGCAAATATGTTTCATGAGCAAGCAACGAGAGGAAAAATGTCCCGTGTTTTGAGAAGATCTGCAATCAAAACTATTGGAGAATGCGGGCATCGATCCCGCTACTTCTCGCATGCAAAGCGAGCGCTCTACCATTTGAGCTAATTCCCCATTTGTGCCGCTGGGCTGTGGTGCTTGAGACACCACAGGTGTGATTTACACATGTTGGTAAACCGGTTGCATTAAAGCTTTTTTTTTTTTTTTTTTTTTTTTTAAGTATGGATGTCACTCTGCCGTAAGGAAAGGAAGAGTGTGGAGCTTGCGGGGTGCCAGGTGTTGTAAAAGTATAGGTTACCCATAGGTTTTACCATTTTCTAACATGCTAAGAGTCAAGAATTGTGAGGAGGAAAAAAAAATCCCCAAATCAGGCTAAGAAAGTGGCAATGTAGAAGAAATGGTGCAGATCCTTTGGCTTTTTTGGTTGTTGGCCCAGAAGTCTACACCTGCCCCCCTCTGTTGAAGTAGAGACAATGGGTAGTATGAGAAATTGAGATTTAAAAAGCTGGATAAGAGCACTTAGCAGAGGATGGTTTCGATCCATCGACCTCTGGGTTATGGGCCCAGCACGCTTCCGCTGCGCCACTCTGCTGTTGCTTGCATTCTAAGCTTGCCTTCTAAGCTTGCCACTGACTGTTTGCTAAGCTTGCAAATATGTTTCATGAGCAAGCAACGAGAGGAAAAATGTCCCGTGTTTTGAGAAGATCTGCAATCAAAACTATTGGAGAATGCGGGCATTGATCCCGCTACTTCTCGCATGCAAAGCGAGCGCTCTACCATTTGAGCTAATTCCCCATTTGTGCCGCTGGTCTGTGGTGCTTGAGACACCACAGGTGTGATTTACCCATGTTGGTAAACCGGTTGTATTAAAGCTTTTTTTTTTTTTTTTTTAAGTATGGATGTCACTCTGCCGTAAGGAAAGGAAGAGTGTGGAGCTTGCGGGGTGCCAGGTGTTGTAAAAGTATAGGTTACCCATAGGTTTTACCATTTTCTAACATGCTAGGAGTCAAGAATTGTGAGGAGGAAAAAAAAAATCCCCAAATCAGGCTAAGAAAGTGGCAATGTAGAAGAAATGGTGCAGATCCTTTGGCTTTTTTGGTTGTTGGCCCAGAGGTCTACACCTGCCCCCCTCTGTTGAAGTAGAGACAATGGGTAGTATGAGAAATTGAGATTTAAAAAGCTGGATAAGAGCACTTAGCAGAGGATGGTTTCGATCCATCGACCTCTGGGTTATGGGCCCAGCACGCTTCCGCTGCGCCACTCTGCTGTTGCTTGCCTTCTAAGCTTGCCACTGCCTGTTTCCTAAGCTTGCAAATATGTTTCATGAGCAAGCAACGAGAGGAAAAATGTCCCGTGTTTTGAGAAGATCTGCAATCAAAACTATTGGAGAATGCGGGCATCGATCCCGCTACTTCTCGCATGCAAAGCGAGCGCTCTACCATTTGAGCTAATTCCCCATTTGTGCCGCTGGGCTGTGGTGCTTGAGACACCACAGGTGTGATTTACACATGTTGGTAAACCGGTTGCATTAAAGCTTTTTTTTTTTTTTTTTTTAAGTATGGATGTCACTCTGCCGTAAGGAAAGGAAGAGTGTGGAGCTTGCGGGGTGCCAGGTGTTGTAAAAGTATAGGTTACCCATAGGTTTTACCATTTTCTAACATGCTAAGAGTCAAGAATTGTGAGGAGGAAAAAAAAATCCCCAAATCAGGCTAAGAAAGTGGCAATGTAGAAGAAATGGTGCAGATCCTTTGGCTTTTTTGGTTGTTGGCCCAGAAGTCTACACCTGCCCCCCTCTGTTGAAGTAGAGACAATGGGTAGTATGAGAAATTGAGATTTAAAAAGCTGGATAAGAGCACTTAGCAGAGGATGGTTTCGATCCATCGACCTCTGGGTTATGGGCCCAGCACGCTTCCGCTGCGCCACTCTGCTGTTGCTTGCCTTCTAAGCTTGCCACTGCCTGTTTGATAAGCTTGCAAATATGTTTCATGAGCAAGCAACGAGAGGAAAAATGTCCCGTGTTTTGAGAAGATCTGCAATCAAAACTATTGGAGAATGCGGGCATCGATCCCGCTACTTCTCGCATGCAAAGCGAGCGCTCTACCATTTGAGCTAATTCCCCATTTGTGCCGCTGGGCTGTGGTGCTTGAGACACTACAGGTGTGATTTACCCATGTTGGTAAACCGGTTGTATTAAAGCTTTTTTTTTTTTTTTTTTTTAAGTATGGATGTCACTCTGCCGTAAGGAAAGGAAGAGTGTGGAGCTTGCGGGGTGCCAGGTGTTGTAAAAGTATAGGTTACCCATAGGTTTTACCATTTTCTAACATGCTAGGAGTCAAGAATTGTGAGGAGGAGGAAAAAAAAATCCCCAAATCAGGCTAAGAAAGTGGCAATGTAGAAGAAATGGTGCAGATCCTTTGGCTTTTTTGGTTGTTGGCCCAGAAGTCTACACCTGCCCCCCTCTGTTGAAGTAGAGACAATGGGTAGTATGAGAAATTGAGATTTAAAAAGCTGGATAAGAGCACTTAGCAGAGGATGGTTTCGATCCATCGACCTCTGGGTTATGGGCCCAGCACGCTTCCGCTGCGCCACTCTGCTGTTGCTTGCATTCTAAGCTTGCCTTCTAAGCTTGCCACTGACTGTTTGCTAAGCTTGCAAATATGTTTCATGAGCAAGCAACGAGAGGAAAAATGTCCCGTGTTTTGAGAAGATCTGCAATCAAAACTATTGGAGAATGCGGGCATTGATCCCGCTACTTCTCGCATGCAAAGCGAGCGCTCTACCATTTGAGCTAATTCCCCATTTGTGCCGCTGGTCTGTGGTGCTTGAGACACCACAGGTGTGATTTACCCATGTTGGTAAACCGGTTGTATTAAAGCTTTTTTTTTTTTTTTTTTAAGTATGGATGTCACTCTGCCGTAAGGAAAGGAAGAGTGTGGAGCTTGCGGGGTGCCAGGTGTTGTAAAAGTATAGGTTACCCATAGGTTTTACCATTTTCTAACATGCTAGGAGTCAAGAATTGTGAGGAGGAAAAAAAAAATCCCCAAATCAGGCTAAGAAAGTGGCAATGTAGAAGAAATGGTGCAGATCCTTTGGCTTTTTTGGTTGTTGGCCCAGAGGTCTACACCTGCCCCCCTCTGTTGAAGTAGAGACAATGGGTAGTATGAGAAATTGAGATTTAAAAAGCTGGATAAGAGCACTTAGCAGAGGATGGTTTCGATCCATCGACCTCTGGGTTATGGGCCCAGCACGCTTCCGCTGCGCCACTCTGCTGTTGCTTGCCTTCTAAGCTTGCCACTGCCTGTTTCCTAAGCTTGCAAATATGTTTCATGAGCAAGCAACGAGAGGAAAAATGTCCCGTGTTTTGAGAAGATCTGCAATCAAAACTATTGGAGAATGCGGGCATCGATCCCGCTACTTCTCGCATGCAAAGCGAGCGCTCTACCATTTGAGCTAATTCCCCATTTGTGCCGCTGGGCTGTGGTGCTTGAGACACCACAGGTGTGATTTACACATGTTGGTAAACCGGTTGCATTAAAGCTTTTTTTTTTTTTTTAAGTATGGATGTCACTCTGCCGTAAGGAAAGGAAGAGTGTGGAGCTTGCGGGGTGCCAGGTGTTGTAAAAGTATAGGTTACCCATAGGTTTTACCATTTTCTAACATGCTAAGAGTCAAGAATTGTGAGGAGGAAAAAAAAATCCCCAAATCAGGCTAAGAAAGTGGCAATGTAGAAGAAATGGTGCAGATCCTTTGGCTTTTTTGGTTGTTGGCCCAGAAGTCTACACCTGCCCCCCTCTGTTGAAGTAGAGACAATGGGTAGTATGAGAAATTGAGATTTAAAAAGCTGGATAAGAGCACTTAGCAGAGGATGGTTTCGATCCATCGACCTCTGGGTTATGGGCCCAGCACGCTTCCGCTGCGCCACTCTGCTGTTGCTTGCCTTCTAAGCTTGCCACTGCCTGTTTGATAAGCTTGCAAATATGTTTCATGAGCAAGCAACGAGAGGAAAAATGTCCCGTGTTTTGAGAAGATCTGCAATCAAAACTATTGGAGAATGCGGGCATCGATCCCGCTACTTCTCGCATGCAAAGCGAGCGCTCTACCATTTGAGCTAATTCCCCATTTGTGCCGCTGGGCTGTGGTGCTTGAGACACTACAGGTGTGATTTACCCATGTTGGTAAACCGGTTGTATTAAAGCTTTTTTTTTTTTTTTTTTTTAAGTATGGATGTCACTCTGCCGTAAGGAAAGGAAGAGTGTGGAGCTTGCGGGGTGCCAGGTGTTGTAAAAGTATAGGTTACCCATAGGTTTTACCATTTTCTAACATGCTAGGAGTCAAGAATTGTGAGGAGGAAAAAAAAATCCCCAAATCAGGCTAAGAAAGTGGCAATGTAGAAGAAATGGTGCAGATCCTTTGGCTTTTTTGGTTGTTGGCCCAGAAGTCTACACCTGCCCCCCTCTGTTGAAGTAGAGACAATGGGTAGTATGAGAAATTGAGATTTAAAAAGCTGGATAAGAGCACTTAGCAGAGGATGGTTTCGATCCATCGACCTCTGGGTTATGGGCCCAGCACGCTTCCGCTGCGCCACTCTGCTGTTGCTTGCCTTCTAAGCTTGCCACTGCCTGTTTGATAAGCTTGCAAATATGTTTCATGAGCAAGCAACGAGAGGAAAAATGTCCCGTGTTTTGAGAAGATCTGCAATCAAAACTATTGGAGAATGCGGGCATCGATCCCGCTACTTCTCGCATGCAAAGCGAGCGCTCTACCATTTGAGCTAATTCCCCATTTGTGCCGCTGGGCTGTGGTGCTTGAGACACTACAGGTGTGATTTACACATGTTGGTAAACCGGTTGTATTAAAGCTTTTTTTTTTTTTTTTTTTAAGTATGGATGTCACTCTGCCGTAAGGAAAGGAAGAGTGTGGAGCTTGCGGGGTGCCAGGTGTTGTAAAAGTATAGGTTACCCATAGGTTTTACCATTTTCTAACATGCTAGGAGTCAAGAATTGTGAGGAGGAAAAAAAAATCCCCAAATCAGGCTAAGAAAGTGGCAATGTAGAAGAAATGGTGCAGATCTTTTGGCTTTTTTGGTTGTTGGCCCAGAGGTCTACACCTGCCCCCCTCTGTTGAAGTAGAGACAATGGGTAGTATGAGAAATTGAGATTTAAAAAGCTGGATAAGAGCACTTAGCAGAGGATGGTTTCGATCCATCGACCTCTGGGTTATGGGCCCAGCACGCTTCCGCTGCGCCACTCTGCTGTTGCTTGCCTTCTAAGCTTGCCACTGCCTGTTTCCTAAGCTTGCAAATATGTTTCATGAGCAAGCAACGAGAGGAAAAATGTCCCGTGTTTTGAGAAGATCTGCAATCAAAACTATTGGAGAATGCGGGCATCGATCCCGCTACTTCTCGCATGCAAAGCGAGCGCTCTACCATTTGAGCTAATTCCCCATTTGTGCCGCTGGGCTGTGGTGCTTGAGACACTACAGGTGTGATTTACACATGTTGGTAAACCGGTTGCATTAAAGCTTTTTTTTTTTTTTTTTTTTTTTTTTAAGTATGGATGTCACTCTGCCGTAAGGAAAGGAAGAGTGTGGAGCTTGCGGGGTGCCAGGTGTTGTAAAAGTATAGGTTACCCATAGGTTTTACCATTTTCTAACATGCTAGGAGTCAAGAATTGTGAGGAGGAAAAAAAAAATCCCCAAATCAGGCTAAGAAAGTGGCAATGTAGAAGAAATGGTGCAGATCCTTTGGCTTTTTTGGTTGTTGGCCCAGAGGTCTACACCTGCCCCCCTCTGTTGAAGTAGAGACAATGGGTAGTATGAGAAATTGAGATTTAAAAAGCTGGATAAGAGCACTTAGCAGAGGATGGTTTCGATCCATCGACCTCTGGGTTATGGGCCCAGCACGCTTCCGCTGCGCCACTCTGCTGTTGCTTGCCTTCTAAGCTTGCCACTGCCTGTTTGATAAGCTTGCAAATATGTTTCATGAGCAAGCAACGAGAGGAAAAATGTCCCGTGTTTTGAGAAGATCTGCAATCAAAACTATTGGAGAATGCGGGCATCAATCCCGCTACTTCTCGCATGCAAAGCGAGCGCTCTACCATTTGAGCTAATTCCCCATTTGTGCCGCTGGGCTGTGGTGCTTGAGACACTACAGGTGTGATTTACCCATGTTGGTAAACCGGTTGTATTAAAGCTTTTTTTTTTTTTTTTTTAAGTATGGATGTCACTCTGCCGTAAGGAAAGGAAGAGTGTGGAGCTTGCGAGGTGCCAGGTGTTGTAAAAGTATAGGTTACCCATAGGTTTTACCATTTTCTAACATGCTAGGAGTCAAGAATTGTGAGGAGGAAAAAAAAAATCCCCAAATCAGGCTAAGAAAGTGGCAATGTAGAAGAAATGGTGCAGATCCTTTGGCTTTTTTGGTTGTTGGCCCAGAGGTCTACACCTGCCCCCCTCTGTTGAAGTAGAGACAATGGGTAGTATGAGAAATTGAGATTTAAAAAGCTGGATAAGAGCACTTAGCAGAGGATGGTTTCGATCCATCGACCTCTGGGTTATGGGCCCAGCACGCTTCCGCTGCGCCACTCTGCTGTTGCTTGCCTTCTAAGCTTGCCACTGCCTGTTTGATAAGCTTGCAAATATGTTTCATGAGCAAGCAACGAGAGGAAAAATGTCCCGTGTTTTGAGAAGATCTGCAATCAAAACTATTGGAGAATGCGGGCATCGATCCCGCTACTTCTCGCATGCAAAGCGAGCGCTCTACCATTTGAGCTAATTCCCCATTTGTGCCGCTGGGCTGTGGTGCTTGAGACACTACAGGTGTGATTTACCCATGTTGGTAAACCGGTTGTATTAAAGCTTTTTTTTTTTTTTTTTTAAGTATGGATGTCACTCTGCCGTAAGGAAAGGAAGAGTGTGGAGCTTGCGAGGTGCCAGGTGTTGTAAAAGTATAGGTTACCCATAGGTTTTACCATTTTCTAACATGCTAGGAGTCAAGAATTGTGAGGAGGAAAAAAAAAATCCCCAAATCAGGCTAGGAAAGTGGCAATGTAGAAGAAATGGTGCAGATCCTTTGGCTTTTTTGGTTGTTGGCCCAGAGGTCTACACCTGCCCCCCTCTGTTGAAGTAGAGACAATGGGTAGTATGAGAAATTGAGATTTAAAAAGCTGGATAAGAGCACTTAGCAGAGGATGGTTTCGATCCATCGACCTCTGGGTTATGGGCCCAGCACGCTTCCGCTGCGCCACTCTGCTGTTGCTTGCCTTCTAAGCTTGCCACTGCCTGTTTGATAAGCTTGCAAATATGTTTCATGAGCAAGCAACGAGAGGAAAAATGTCCCGTGTTTTGAGAAGATCTGCAATCAAAACTATTGGAGAATGCGGGCATCGATCCCGCTACTTCTCGCATGCAAAGCGAGCGCTCTACCATTTGAGCTAATTCCCCATTTGTGCCGCTGGGCTGTGGTGCTTGAGACACTACAGGTGTGATTTACCCATGTTGGTAAACCGGTTGTATTAAAGCTTTTTTTTTTTTTTTTTTAAGTATGGATGTCACTCTGCCGTAAGGAAAGGAAGAGTGTGGAGCTTGCGGGGTGCCAGGTGTTGTAAAAGTATAGGTTACCCATAGGTTTTACCATTTTCTAACATGCTAGGAATCAAGAATTGTGAGGAGGAAAAAAAAAATCCCCAAATCAGGCTAAGAAAGTGGCAATGTAGAAGAAATGGTGCAGATCCTTTGGCTTTTTTGGTTGTTGGCCCAGAAGTCTACACCTGCCCCCCTCTGTTGAAGTAGAGACAATGGGTAGTATGAGAAATTGAGATTTAAAAAGCTGGATAAGAGCACTTAGCAGAGGATGGTTTCGATCCATCGACCTCTGGGTTATGGGCCCAGCACGCTTCCGCTGCGCCACTCTGCTGTTGCTTGCCTTCTAAGCTTGCCACTGCCTGTTTCCTAAGCTTGCAAATATGTTTCATGAGCAAGCAACGAGAGGAGAAATGTCCCGTGTTTTGAGAAGATCTGCAATCAAAACTATTGGAGAATGCGGGCATCGATCCCGCTACTTCTCGCATGCAAAGTGAGCGCTCTACCATTTGAGCTAATTCCCCATTTGTGCCGCTGGGCTGTGGTGCTTGAGACACTACAGGTGTGATTTACCCATGTTGGTAAACCGGTTGTATTAAAGCTTTTTTTTTTTTTTTTTTAAGTATGGATGTCACTCTGCCGTAAGGAAAGGAAGAGTGTGGAGCTTGCGAGGTGCCAGGTGTTGTAAAAGTATAGGTTACCCATAGGTTTTACCATTTTCTAACATGCTAGGAGTCAAGAATTGTGAGGAGGAAAAAAAAAATCCCCAAATCAGGCTAAGAAAGTGGCAATGTAGAAGAAATGGTGCAGATCCTTTGGCTTTTTTGGTTGTTGGCCCAGAGGTCTACACCTGCCCCCCTCTGTTGAAGTAGAGACAATGGGTAGTATGAGAAATTGAGATTTAAAAAGCTGGATAAGAGCACTTAGCAGAGGATGGTTTCGATCCATCGACCTCTGGGTTATGGGCCCAGCACGCTTCCGCTGCGCCACTCTGCTGTTGCTTGCCTTCTAAGCTTGCCACTGCCTGTTTCCTAAGCTTGCAAATATGTTTCATGAGCAAGCAACGAGAGGAAAAATGTCCCGTGTTTTGAGAAGATCTGCAATCAAAACTATTGGAGAATGCGGGCATCGATCCCGCTACTTAGTTACATAGTTACATAGTTACATAGTTACATAGTTACATAGTTAGTACGGCTGAAAAAAGACACATGTCCATCAAGTTCAACCAAGGGAAGGGAAAAGGGAAGGAAAAATTTCTACACATAGGAGCGAATACTTTTTTGTTCTAGGAAATTATCTAACCCTTTTTTAAAGCCATCTACTGTCCCTGCTGTGACCAGCTCCTGCGGTAGACTATTCCATAGATTCACCGTTCTTACTGTAAAGAAGCCTTGTCGCCTCTGCAGCTTGAACCTTTTTTTCTCCAGACGGAGGGAGTGCCCCCTTGTTTTTTGAGCGGGTTTTACAAGGAACAGGATATCACCATATTTTTTGTATGTGCCATTAATATATTTATATAAGTTAATCATGTCCCCCCTTAGTCGTCTTTTTTCAAGGCTAAATAGGTTTAATTCTTTCAATCTTTCCTCATAACTTAAATTCTCCATGCCCCTTATTAGCTTCGTTGCTCTTCTTTGTATTTTTTCCAACTCCAGGGCATCCTTTCTATGAACTGGAGCCCAGAACTGGACTGCATATTCTAGATGAGGCCTCACTAATGCTTTGTAAAGTGGCATTATTACATCCCTGTCCCGCGAGTCCATGCCTCTTTTAATACACGACAATATCCTGCTGGCCTTTGAAGCAGCTGATTGACACTGCATGCTGTTATTGAGTTTATGATTTACAAGTACACCCAGATCCTTCTCAACAAGTGAATCCGCCAGTGTAGCGCCCCCTAGGACATATGATGCATGCAGGTTGTTGGTACCCAGATGCATAACTTTACATTTATCTACATTAAACTTCATTTGCCAAGTGGACGCCCAAACACTTAGTTTGTTTAAATCTGCCTGTAATTCATGAACATCTTCCATAGTCTGAACTATATTACATAGCTTGGTGTCATCTGCAAAAATAGAAATAGTGCTATTAATCCCATCCTCTATATCATTAATAAATAAGTTGAATAATAGTGGTCCCAGCACTGAACCCTGGGGTACACCACTTATAACCGGGGACCATTCAGAGTAGGAGTCATTGACCACAACTCTCTGGATACGGTCCTTGAGCCAATTCTCAATCCAATTACAAACTATATTTTCTAAACCTATAGTCCTTAATTTACCCATTAGGCGTCTATGGGGGACAGTGTCAAATGCCTTTGCAAAGTCCAAAAACACTAAATCCACAGCGGCCCCTCTGTCTAGACTTCTGCTCACCTCTTCATAAAAACAGATTAGGTTAGTTTGACAACTTCTGTCCTTAGTAAAACCGTGCTGGCTGTCACTTATAATGCTATTTATTGTCACATAATCCTGTATATAGTCCCTCAATAGCCCCTCAAACATTTTCCCCACGATGGATGTTAAGCTTACTGGTCTATAATTACCCGGGGAAGACCTAGAGCCCTTTTTGAAAATAGGCACCACATTTGCCCTGCGCCAGTCCCTTGGCACTATATCAGTCACTAGAGATTCTCTGAATATTATGAAAAGGGGGACAGAAATAACTGAACTAAGCTCTTTAAGAATTCTAGGGTGTAACCCATCTGGTCCTGGGGCCTTGTGCACATTTATTTTATTTAATTTAGCTTGGACCATCTCTACATTCATCCAATTCAGTATATCAACTGATATATTAACAGCACTGGCACCGGCTACATCAGCTGCTCCTTCTTCTGTTGTATATACAGAGCTAAAGAACCCATTTAGTAACTCTGCCTTCTCTTGATCCCCTGTGATCAACTCCCCATTACCATTATCTAGGGGTCCTACATGTTCAGACCTTGGCTTTTTTGCATTTATATGCTTGAAGAATTTTTTAGGATTTGTTTTACTATCCTTGGCCACCTGCCTTTCATTTTGTATTTTTGCTAATTTTATTACATTTTTACAGATTTTATTAAGCTCTTTATATTTTACAAAGGCTACAGCTGTACCCTCAGATTTGTATTTTTTAAATGCCCTTTTTTTGTCATGTATTGCCCCTTTCACAGAAGGTGTAAGCCATGTGGGGTTTAATTTGAGTCGTTTATACTTATTACCTGTAGGAATAAATTTTGCACTATAATAACTCAAAGTAGATTTGAAAATCTCCCATTTATCATTTGTTCCATTATTTGACATTAGTTCTTCCCAGTCTATATCCTGAATTGCCGCCCTCATCCTGGGGAAATTGGCTTTCTTAAAATTAAATGTTTTTGTCCTCCCAGCCTGCGTTTGTTTTTTACAGTATAGGTAAAATGTAACTATATTATGATCACTGTTACCGAGGTTTTCACGAACATTGACATTCCCAACAAGATCTGCATTATTAGAAATGACCAGATCCAACAGAGCTTCACCTCTAGTCGGGTCTTCCACAAACTGGCCCATAAAATTTTCCTGCAACAGGTTGAGGAAATGTCTCCCCTTTGCAGTTGAAGCCGAACCATGACACCAATTAATATCCCGGAAATTAAAATCTCCCATTATCACTACAGTACCCGCCTGTGCAGCCCGCTCCATCTGTTTATATATCTGACCTTCCATCTCCTCAGTTATATTGGGGGGTCTATAGATTACACCAAAAGTAATTTTTTCAGTGTTTACCTCCCTTTCTAGTTCCACCCACAAGGTTTCAACCTCCTCACAGTCTTCACCCACTATTGTCTCTTTCACACTCGCCTTCATATCACTTCTCACATACAGACATACACCACCACCTTTCCTATTTGTCCTGTCTTTACGAAAAAGTGTAAAACCCTGTAGATTTACAGCCCAGTCATGTGAAGAGTCCAGCCATGTTTCAGCAACACCAACTATATCTATATTTTCTTCCAGTATCAAGGCCTCCAGCTCCCCCATTTTACTTGCTAGACTTCTGGCATTTGTGAACATACACTTTAACTTGCCTGTCAGTTTTTCACTTTTATTATCAGAAATGTGATTTGACATTAATCGGTCCTTTTTATTTACACTGATGTTTTGTAACGAAAGGATCTCCTTATCTTGTTGTCTAGTCCTCTCCCCACATTCTGTATCTCCCCCCACCAATATAGTCTGACCCCTCTCTAACCTGGCTACCCCTTTTTTTTCTACATTGGCCTCCCTCCTCAGCCCTAGTTTAAATACTCCGCCACCCCAGCTAGAATTCTCTCCCCCAGCACAGCGGACCCCCTTCCATTTAGGTGCAAATCATCTGCAGAATACAGTTTGTACCCCTCGCATGCAAAGCGAGCGCTCTACCATTTGAGCTAATTCCCCATTTGTGCCGCTGGGCTGTGGTGCTTGAGACACTACAGGTGTGATTTACACATGTTGGTAAACCGGTTGCATTAAAGCTTTTTTTTTTTTTTTTTTTTTAAGTATGGATGTCACTCTGCCGTAAGGAAAGGAAGAGTGTGGAGCTTGCGGGGTGCCAGGTGTTGTAAAAGTATAGGTTACCCATAGGTTTTACCATTTTCTAACATGCTAGGAGTCAAGAATTGTGAGGAGGAAAAAAAAATCCCCAAATCAGGCTAAGAAAGTGGCAATGTAGAAGAAATGGTGCAGATCCTTTGGCTTTTTTGGTTGTTGGCCCAGAAGTCTACACCTGCCCCCCTCTGTTGAAGTAGAGACAATGGGTAGTATGAGAAATTGAGATTTAAAAAGCTGGATAAGAGCACTTAGCAGAGGATGGTTTCGATCCATCGACCTCTGGGTTATGGGCCCAGCACGCTTCCGCTGCGCCACTCTGCTGTTGCTTGCCTTCTAAGCTTGCCACTGCCTGTTTCCTAAGCTTGCAAATATGTTTCATGAGCAAGCAACGAGAGGAAAAATGTCCCGTGTTTTGAGAAGATCTGCAATCAAAACTATTGGAGAATGCGGGCATCGATCCTGCTACTTCTCGCATGCAAAGCAAGCGCTCTACCATTTGAGCTAATTCCCCATTTGTGCCGCCGGGTTATGGTGCTCGAGACACCACAGGTGTGATTTACCCATGTTGGTAAACCGGTTGTATTAAAGCTTTTTTTTTTTTTTTTTTAAGTATGGATGTCACTCTGCCGTAAGGAAAGGAAGAGTGTGGAGCTTGCGGGGTGCCAGGTGTTGTAAAAGTATAGGTTACCCATAGGTTTTACCATTTTCTAACATGCTAGGAGTCAAGAATTGTGAGGAGGAAAAAAAAAATCCCCAAATCAGGCTAAGAAAGTGGCAATGTAGAAGAAATGGTGCAGATCCTTTGGCTTTTTTGGTTGTTGGCCCAGAGGTCTACACCTGCCCCCCTCTGTTGAAGTAGAGACAATGGGTAGTATGAGAAATTGAGATTTAAAAAGCTGGATAAGAGCACTTAGCAGAGGATGGTTTCGATCCATCGACCTCTGGGTTATGGGCCCAGCACGCTTCCGCTGCGCCACTCTGCTGTTGCTTGCCTTCTAAGCTTGCCACTGCCTGTTTGATAAGCTTGCAAATATGTTTCATGAGCAAGCAACGAGAGGAAAAATGTCCCGTGTTTTGAGAAGATCTGCAATCAAAACTATTGGAGAATGCGGGCATCGATCCCGCTACTTCTCGCATGCAAAGCGAGCGCTCTACCATTTGAGCTAATTCCCCATTTGTGCCGCTGGGCTGTGGTGCTTGAGACACTACAGGTGTGATTTACCCATGTTGGTAAACCGGTTGTATTAAAGCTTTTTTTTTTTTTTTTTTAAGTATGGATGTCACTCTGCCGTAAGGAAAGGAAGAGTGTGGAGCTTGCGGGGTGCCAGGTGTTGTAAAAGTATAGGTTACCCATAGGTTTTACCATTTTCTAACATGCTAGGAATCAAGAATTGTGAGGAGGAAAAAAAAAATCCCCAAATCAGGCTAAGAAAGTGGCAATGTAGAAGAAATGGTGCAGATCCTTTGGCTTTTTTGGTTGTTGGCCCAGAAGTCTACACCTGCCCCCCTCTGTTGAAGTAGAGACAATGGGTAGTATGAGAAATTGAGATTTAAAAAGCTGGATAAGAGCACTTAGCAGAGGATGGTTTCGATCCATCGACCTCTGGGTTATGGGCCCAGCACGCTTCCGCTGCGCCACTCTGCTGTTGCTTGCCTTCTAAGCTTGCCACTGCATGTTTGATAAGCTTGCAAATATGTTTCATGAGCAAGCAACGAGAGGAAAAATGTCCCGTGTTTTGAGAAGATCTGCAATCAAAACTATTGGAGAATGCGGGCATCGATCCCGCTACTTCTCGCATGCAAAGCGAGCGCTCTACCATTTGAGCTAATTCCCCATTTGTGCCGCTGGGCTGTGGTGCTTGAGACACTACAGGTGTGATTTACCCATGTTGGTAAACCGGTTGTATTAAAGCTTTTTTTTTTTTTTTTTTAAGTATGGATGTCACTCTGCCGTAAGGAAAGGAAGAGTGTGGAGCTTGCGGGGTGCCAGGTGTTGTAAAAGTATAGGTTACCCATAGGTTTTACCATTTTCTAACATGCTAGGAGTCAAGAATTGTGAGGAGGAAAAAAAAAATCCCCAAATCAGGCTAAGAAAGTGGCAATGTAGAAGAAATGGTGCAGATCCTTTGGCTTTTTTGGTTGTTGGCCCAGAGGTCTACACCTGCCCCCCTCTGTTGAAGTAGAGACAATGGGTAGTATGAGAAATTGAGATTTAAAAAGCTGGATAAGAGCACTTAGCAGAGGATGGTTTCGATCCATCGACCTCTGGGTTATGGGCCCAGCACGCTTCCGCTGCGCCACTCTGCTGTTGCTTGCCTTCTAAGCTTGCCACTGCCTGTTTGATAAGCTTGCAAATATGTTTCATGAGCAAGCAACGAGAGGAAAAATGTCCCGTGTTTTGAGAAGATCTGCAATCAAAACTATTGGAGAATGCGGGCATCGATCCCGCTACTTCTCGCATGCAAAGCGAGCGCTCTACCATTTGAGCTAATTCCCCATTTGTGCCGCTGGGCTGTGGTGCTTGAGACACTACAGGTGTGATTTACCCATGTTGGTAAACCGGTTGTATTAAAGCTTTTTTTTTTTTTTTTTTAAGTATGGATGTCACTCTGCCGTAAGGAAAGGAAGAGTGTGGAGCTTGCGGGGTGCCAGGTGTTGTAAAAGTATAGGTTACCCATAGGTTTTACCATTTTCTAACATGCTAGGAATCAAGAATTGTGAGGAGGAAAAAAAAAATCCCCAAATCAGGCTAAGAAAGTGGCAATGTAGAAGAAATGGTGCAGATCCTTTGGCTTTTTTGGTTGTTGGCCCAGAAGTCTACACCTGCCCCCCTCTGTTGAAGTAGAGACAATGGGTAGTATGAGAAATTGAGATTTAAAAAGCTGGATAAGAGCACTTAGCAGAGGATGGTTTCGATCCATCGACCTCTGGGTTATGGGCCCAGCACGCTTCCGCTGCGCCACTCTGCTGTTGCTTGCCTTCTAAGCTTGCCACTGCCTGTTTCCTAAGCTTGCAAATATGTTTCATGAGCAAGCAACGAGAGGAAAAATGTCCCGTGTTTTGAGAAGATCTGCAATCAAAACTATTGGAGAATGCGGGCATCGATCCCGCTACTTCTCGCATGCAAAGCGAGCGCTCTACCATTTGAGCTAATTCCCCATTTGTGCCGCTGGGCTGTGGTGCTTGAGACACTACAGGTGTGATTTACCCATGTTGGTAAACCGGTTGTATTAAAGCTTTTTTTTTTTTTTTTTTAAGTATGGATGTCACTCTGCCGTAAGGAAAGGAAGAGTGTGGAGCTTGCGGGGTGCCAGGTGTTGTAAAAGTATAGGTTACCCATAGGTTTTACCATTTTCTAACATGCTAGGAGTCAAGAATTGTGAGGAGGAAAAAAAAAATCCCCAAATCAGGCTAAGAAAGTGGCAATGTAGAAGAAATGGTGCAGATCCTTTGGCTTTTTTGGTTGTTGGCCCAGAGGTCTACACCTGCCCCCCTCTGTTGAAGTAGAGACAATGGGTAGTATGAGAAATTGAGATTTAAAAAGCTGGATAAGAGCACTTAGCAGAGGATGGTTTCGATCCATCGACCTCTGGGTTATGGGCCCAGCACGCTTCCGCTGCGCCACTCTGCTGTTGCTTGCCTTCTAAGCTTGCCACTGCCTGTTTCCTAAGCTTGCAAATATGTTTCATGAGCAAGCAACGAGAGGAAAAATGTCCCGTGTTTTGAGAAGATCTGCAATCAAAACTATTGGAGAATGCGGGCATCGATCCCGCTACTTCTCGCATGCAAAGCGAGCGCTCTACCATTTGAGCTAATTCCCCATTTGTGCCGCTGGGCTGTGGTGCTTGAGACACTACAGGTGTGATTTACCCATGTTGGTAAACCGGTTGTATTAAAGCTTTTTTTTTTTTTTTTTTAAGTATGGATGTCACTCTGCCGTAAGGAAAGGAAGAGTGTGGAGCTTGCGGGGTGCCAGGTGTTGTAAAAGTATAGGTTACCCATAGGTTTTACCATTTTCTAACATGCTAGGAATCAAGAATTGTGAGGAGGAAAAAAAAAATCCCCAAATCAGGCTAAGAAAGTGGCAATGTAGAAGAAATGGTGCAGATCCTTTGGCTTTTTTGGTTGTTGGCCCAGAAGTCTACACCTGCCCCCCTCTGTTGAAGTAGAGACAATGGGTAGTATGAGAAATTGAGATTTAAAAAGCTGGATAAGAGCACTTAGCAGAGGATGGTTTCGATCCATCGACCTCTGGGTTATGGGCCCAGCACGCTTCCGCTGCGCCACTCTGCTGTTGCTTGCCTTCTAAGCTTGCCACTGCCTGTTTCCTAAGCTTGCAAATATGTTTCATGAGCAAGCAACGAGAGGAAAAATGTCCCGTGTTTTGAGAAGATCTGCAATCAAAACTATTGGAGAATGCGGGCATCGATCCCGCTACTTCTCGCATGCAAAGCGAGCGCTCTACCATTTGAGCTAATTCCCCATTTGTGCCGCTGGGCTGTGGTGCTTGAGACACTACAGGTGTGATTTACCCATGTTGGTAAACCGGTTGTATTAAAGCTTTTTTTTTTTTTTTTTTAAGTATGGATGTCACTCTGCCGTAAGGAAAGGAAGAGTGTGGAGCTTGCGGGGTGCCAGGTGTTGTAAAAGTATAGGTTACCCATAGGTTTTACCATTTTCTAACATGCTAGGAGTCAAGAATTGTGAGGAGGAAAAAAAAAATCCCCAAATCAGGCTAAGAAAGTGGCAATGTAGAAGAAATGGTGCAGATCCTTTGGCTTTTTTGGTTGTTGGCCCAGAGGTCTACACCTGCCCCCCTCTGTTGAAGTAGAGACAATGGGTAGTATGAGAAATTGAGATTTAAAAAGCTGGATAAGAGCACTTAGCAGAGGATGGTTTCGATCCATCGACCTCTGGGTTATGGGCCCAGCACGCTTCCGCTGCGCCACTCTGCTGTTGCTTGCCTTCTAAGCTTGCCACTGCCTGTTTCCTAAGCTTGCAAATATGTTTCATGAGCAAGCAACGAGAGGAAAAATGTCCCGTGTTTTGAGAAGATCTGCAATCAAAACTATTGGAGAATGCGGGCATCGATCCCGCTACTTCTCGCATGCAAAGCGAGCGCTCTACCATTTGAGCTAATTCCCCATTTGTGCCGCTGGGCTGTGGTGCTTGAGACACTACAGGTGTGATTTACACATGTTGGTAAACCGGTTGCATTAAAGCTTTTTTTTTTTTTTTTTTTTTTTTAAGTATGGATGTCACTCTGCCGTAAGGAAAGGAAGAGTGTGGAGCTTGCGGGGTGCCAGGTGTTGTAAAAGTATAGGTTACCCATAGGTTTTACCATTTTCTAACATGCTAGGAGTCAAGAATTGTGAGGAGGAAAAAAAAATCCCCAAATCAGGCTAAGAAAGTGGCAATGTAGAAGAAATGGTGCAGATCCTTTGGCTTTTTTGGTTGTTGGCCCAGAGGTCTACACCTGCCCCCCTCTGTTGAAGTAGAGACAATGGGTAGTATGAGAAATTGAGATTTAAAAAGCTGGATAAGAGCACTTAGCAGAGGATGGTTTCGATCCATCGACCTCTGGGTTATGGGCCCAGCACGCTTCCGCTGCGCCACTCTGCTGTTGCTTGCCTTCTAAGCTTGCCACTGCCTGTTTGATAAGCTTGCAAATATGTTTCATGAGCAAGCAACGAGAGGAAAAATGTCCCGTGTTTTGAGAAGATCTGCAATCAAAACTATTGGAGAATGCGGGCATCGATCCCGCTACTTCTCGCATGCAAAGCGAGCGCTCTACCATTTGAGCTAATTCCCCATTTGTGCCGCTGGGCTGTGGTGCTTGAGACACTACAGGTGTGATTTACCCATGTTGGTAAACCGGTTGTATTAAAGCTTTTTTTTTTTTTTTTTTAAGTATGGATGTCACTCTGCCGTAAGGAAAGGAAGAGTGTGGAGCTTGCGGGGTGCCAGGTGTTGTAAAAGTATAGGTTACCCATAGGTTTTACCATTTTCTAACATGCTAGGAATCAAGAATTGTGAGGAGGAAAAAAAAAATCCCCAAATCAGGCTAAGAAAGTGGCAATGTAGAAGAAATGGTGCAGATCCTTTGGCTTTTTTGGTTGTTGGCCCAGAAGTCTACACCTGCCCCCCTCTGTTGAAGTAGAGACAATGGGTAGTATGAGAAATTGAGATTTAAAAAGCTGGATAAGAGCACTTAGCAGAGGATGGTTTCGATCCATCGACCTCTGGGTTATGGGCCCAGCACGCTTCCGCTGCGCCACTCTGCTGTTGCTTGCCTTCTAAGCTTGCCACTGCCTGTTTCCTAAGCTTGCAAATATGTTTCATGAGCAAGCAACGAGAGGAAAAATGTCCCGTGTTTTGAGAAGATCTGCAATCAAAACTATTGGAGAATGCGGGCATCGATCCCGCTACTTCTCGCATGCAAAGCGAGCGCTCTACCATTTGAGCTAATTCCCCATTTGTGCCGCTGGGCTGTGGTGCTTGAGACACTACAGGTGTGATTTACCCATGTTGGTAAACCGGTTGTATTAAAGCTTTTTTTTTTTTTTTTTTAAGTATGGATGTCACTCTGCCGTAAGGAAAGGAAGAGTGTGGAGCTTGCGGGGTGCCAGGTGTTGTAAAAGTATAGGTTACCCATAGGTTTTACCATTTTCTAACATGCTAGGAGTCAAGAATTGTGAGGAGGAAAAAAAAAATCCCCAAATCAGGCTAAGAAAGTGGCAATGTAGAAGAAATGGTGCAGATCCTTTGGCTTTTTTGGTTGTTGGCCCAGAGGTCTACACCTGCCCCCCTCTGTTGAAGTAGAGACAATGGGTAGTATGAGAAATTGAGATTTAAAAAGCTGGATAAGAGCACTTAGCAGAGGATGGTTTCGATCCATCGACCTCTGGGTTATGGGCCCAGCACGCTTCCGCTGCGCCACTCTGCTGTTGCTTGCCTTCTAAGCTTGCCACTGCCTGTTTCCTAAGCTTGCAAATATGTTTCATGAGCAAGCAACGAGAGGAAAAATGTCCCGTGTTTTGAGAAGATCTGCAATCAAAACTATTGGAGAATGCGGGCATCGATCCCGCTACTTCTCGCATGCAAAGCGAGCGCTCTACCATTTGAGCTAATTCCCCATTTGTGCCGCTGGGCTGTGGTGCTTGAGACACTACAGGTGTGATTTACACATGTTGGTAAACCGGTTGCATTAAAGCTTTTTTTTTTTTTTTTTTAAGTATGGATGTCACTCTGCCGTAAGGAAAGGAAGAGTGTGGAGCTTGCGGGGTGCCAGGTGTTGTAAAAGTATAGGTTACCCATAGGTTTTACCATTTTCTAACATGCTAGGAATCAAGAATTGTGAGGAGGAAAAAAAAAATCCCCAAATCAGGCTAAGAAAGTGGCAATGTAGAAGAAATGGTGCAGATCCTTTGGCTTTTTTGGTTGTTGGCCCAGAAGTCTACACCTGCCCCCCTCTGTTGAAGTAGAGACAATGGGTAGTATGAGAAATTGAGATTTAAAAAGCTGGATAAGAGCACTTAGCAGAGGATGGTTTCGATCCATCGACCTCTGGGTTATGGGCCCAGCACGCTTCCGCTGCGCCACTCTGCTGTTGCTTGCCTTCTAAGCTTGCCACTGCCTGTTTCCTAAGCTTGCAAATATGTTTCATGAGCAAGCAACGAGAGGAAAAATGTCCCGTGTTTTGAGAAGATCTGCAATCAAAACTATTGGAGAATGCGGGCATCGATCCCGCTACTTCTCGCATGCAAAGCGAGCGCTCTACCATTTGAGCTAATTCCCCATTTGTGCCGCTGGGCTGTGGTGCTTGAGACACTACAGGTGTGATTTACCCATGTTGGTAAACCGGTTGTATTAAAGCTTTTTTTTTTTTTTTTTTAAGTATGGATGTCACTCTGCCGTAAGGAAAGGAAGAGTGTGGAGCTTGCGGGGTGCCAGGTGTTGTAAAAGTATAGGTTACCCATAGGTTTTACCATTTTCTAACATGCTAGGAGTCAAGAATTGTGAGGAGGAAAAAAAAAATCCCCAAATCAGGCTAAGAAAGTGGCAATGTAGAAGAAATGGTGCAGATCCTTTGGCTTTTTTGGTTGTTGGCCCAGAGGTCTACACCTGCCCCCCTCTGTTGAAGTAGAGACAATGGGTAGTATGAGAAATTGAGATTTAAAAAGCTGGATAAGAGCACTTAGCAGAGGATGGTTTCGATCCATCGACCTCTGGGTTATGGGCCCAGCACGCTTCCGCTGCGCCACTCTGCTGTTGCTTGCCTTCTAAGCTTGCCACTGCCTGTTTGATAAGCTTGCAAATATGTTTCATGAGCAAGCAACGAGAGGAAAAATGTCCCGTGTTTTGAGAAGATCTGCAATCAAAACTATTGGAGAATGCGGGCATCGATCCCGCTACTTCTCGCATGCAAAGCGAGCGCTCTACCATTTGAGCTAATTCCCCATTTGTGCCGCTGGGCTGTGGTGCTTGAGACACTACAGGTGTGATTTACCCATGTTGGTAAACCGGTTGTATTAAAGCTTTTTTTTTATTTTTTTTAAGTATGGATGTCACTCTGCCGTAAGGAAAGGAAGAGTGTGGAGCTTGCGGGGTGCCAGGTGTTGTAAAAGTATAGGTTACCCATAGGTTTTACCATTTTCTAACATGCTAGGAGTCAAGAATTGTGAGGAGGAAAAAAAAAATCCCCAAATCAGGCTAAGAAAGTGGCAATGTAGAAGAAATGGTGCAGATCCTTTGGCTTTTTTGGTTGTTGGCCCAGAAGTCTACACCTGCCCCCCTCTGTTGAAGTAGAGACAATGGGTAGTATGAGAAATTGAGATTTAAAAAGCTGGATAAGAGCACTTAGCAGAGGATGGTTTCGATCCATCGACCTCTGGGTTATGGGCCCAGCACGCTTCCGCTGCGCCACTCTGCTGTTGCTTGCCTTCTAAGCTTGCCACTGCCTGTTTCCTAAGCTTGCAAATATGTTTCATGAGCAAGCAACGAGAGGAAAAATGTCCCGTGTTTTGAGAAGATCTGCAATCAAAACTATTGGAGAATGCGGGCATCGATCCCGCTACTTCTCGCATGCAAAGCGAGCGCTCTACCATTTGAGCTAATTCCCCATTTGTGCCGCTGGGCTGTGGTGCTTGAGACACTACAGGTGTGATTTACCCATGTTGGTAAACCGGTTGTATTAAAGCTTTTTTTTTATTTTTTTTAAGTATGGATGTCACTCTGCCGTAAGGAAAGGAAGAGTGTGGAGCTTGCGGGGTGCCAGGTGTTGTAAAAGTATAGGTTACCCATAGGTTTTACCATTTTCTAACATGCTAGGAGTCAAGAATTGTGAGGAGGAAAAAAAAATCCCCAAATCAGGCTAAGAAAGTGGCAATGTAGAAGAAATGGTGCAGATCCTTTGGCTTTTTTGGTTGTTGGCCCAGAGGTCTACACCTGCCCCCCTCTGTTGAAGTAGAGACAATGGGTAGTATGAGAAATTGAGATTTAAAAAGCTGGATAAGAGCACTTAGCAGAGGATGGTTTCGATCCATCGACCTCTGGGTTATGGGCCCAGCACGCTTCCGCTGCGCCACTCTGCTGTTGCTTGCCTTCTAAGCTTGCCACTGCCTGTTTCCTAAGCTTGCAAATATGTTTCATGAGCAAGCAACGAGAGGAAAAATGTCCCGTGTTTTGAGAAGATCTGCAATCAAAACTATTGGAGAATGCGGGCATCGATCCCGCTACTTCTCGCATGCAAAGCGAGCGCTCTACCATTTGAGCTAATTCCCCATTTGTGCCGCTGGGCTGTGGTGCTTGAGACACTACAGGTGTGATTTACCCATGTTGGTAAACCGGTTGTATTAAAGCTTTTTTTTTTTTTTTTTAAGTATGGATGTCACTCTGCCGTAAGGAAAGGAAGAGTGTGGAGCTTGCGGGGTGCCAGGTGTTGTAAAAGTATAGGTTACCCATAGGTTTTACCATTTTCTAACATGCTAGGAGTCAAGAATTGTGAGGAGGAAAAAAAAAATCCCCAAATCAGGCTAAGAAAGTGGCAATGTAGAAGAAATGGTGCAGATCCTTTGGCTTTTTTGGTTGTTGGCCCAGAGGTCTACACCTGCCCCCCTCTGTTGAAGTAGAGACAATGGGTAGTATGAGAAATTGAGATTTAAAAAGCTGGATAAGAGCACTTAGCAGAGGATGGTTTCGATCCATCGACCTCTGGGTTATGGGCCCAGCACGCTTCCGCTGCGCCACTCTGCTGTTGCTTGCCTTCTAAGCTTGCCACTGCCTGTTTCCTAAGCTTGCAAATATGTTTCATGAGCAAGCAACGAGAGGAAAAATGTCCCGTGTTTTGAGAAGATCTGCAATCAAAACTATTGGAGAACGCGGGCATCGATCCCGCTACTTCTCGCATGCAAAGCGAGCGCTCTACCATTTGAGCTAATTCCCCATTTGTGCCGCTGGGCTGTGGTGCTTGAGACACTACAGGTGTGATTTACCCATGTTGGTAAACCGGTTGTATTAAAGCTTTTTTTTTTTTTTTTTTAAGTATGGATGTCACTCTGCCGTAAGGAAAGGAAGAGTGTGGAGCTTGCGGGGTGCCAGGTGTTGTAAAAGTATAGGTTACCCATAGGTTTTACCATTTTCTAACATGCTAGGAGTCAAGAATTGTGAGGAGGAAAAAAAAATCCCCAAATCAGGCTAAGAAAGTGGCAATGTAGAAGAAATGGTGCAGATCCTTTGGCTTTTTTGGTTGTTGGCCCAGAGGTCTACACCTGCCCCCCTCTGTTGAAGTAGAGACAATGGGTAGTATGAGAAATTGAGATTTAAAAAGCTGGATAAGAGCACTTAGCAGAGGATGGTTTCGATCCATCGACCTCTGGGTTATGGGCCCAGCACGCTTCCGCTGCGCCACTCTGCTGTTGCTTGCCTTCTAAGCTTGCCACTGCCTGTTTCCTAAGCTTGCAAATATGTTTCATGAGCAAGCAACGAGAGGAAAAATGTCCCGTGTTTTGAGAAGATCTGCAATCAAAACTATTGGAGAATGCGGGCATCGATCCCGCTACTTCTCGCATGCAAAGCGAGCGCTCTACCATTTGAGCTAATTCCCCATTTGTGCCGCTGGGCTGTGGTGCTTGAGACACTACAGGTGTGATTTACCCATGTTGGTAAACCGGTTGTATTAAAGCTTTTTTTTTTTTTTTTTAAGTATGGATGTCACTCTGCCGTAAGGAAAGGAAGAGTGTGGAGCTTGCGGGGTGCCAGGTGTTGTAAAAGTATAGGTTACCCATAGGTTTTACCATTTTCTAACATGCTAGGAGTCAAGAATTGTGAGGAGGAAAAAAAAAATCCCCAAATCAGGCTAAGAAAGTGGCAATGTAGAAGAAATGGTGCAGATCCTTTGGCTTTTTTGGTTGTTGGCCCAGAGGTCTACACCTGCCCCCCTCTGTTGAAGTAGAGACAATGGGTAGTATGAGAAATTGAGATTTAAAAAGCTGGATAAGAGCACTTAGCAGAGGATGGTTTCGATCCATCGACCTCTGGGTTATGGGCCCAGCACGCTTCCGCTGCGCCACTCTGCTGTTGCTTGCATTCTAAGCTTGCCTTCTAAGCTTGCCACTGACTGTTTGCTAAGCTTGCAAATATGTTTCATGAGCAAGCAACGAGAGGAAAAATGTCCCGTGTTTTGAGAAGATCTGCAATCAAAACTATTGGAGAATGCGGGCATCGATCCTGCTACTTCTCGCATGCAAAGCAAGCGCTCTACCATTTGAGCTAATTCCCCATTTGTGCCGCCGGGTTGTGGTGCTCGAGACACCACAGGTGTGATTTACCCATGTTGGTAAACCGGTTGTATTAAAGCTTTTTTTTTTTTTTTTTTTAAGTATGGATGTCACTCTGCCGTAAGGAAAGGAAGAGTGTGGAGCTTGCGGGGTGCCAGGTGTTGTAAAAGTATAGGTTACCCATAGGTTTTACCATTTTCTAACATGCTAGGAGTCAAGAATTGTGAGGAGGAAAAAAAAATCCCCAAATCAGGCTAAGAAAGTGGCAATGTAGAAGAAATGGTGCAGATCCTTTGGCTTTTTTGGTTGTTGGCCCAGAAGTCTACACCTGCCCCCCTCTGTTGAAGTAGAGACAATGGGTAGTATGAGAAATTGAGATTTAAAAAGCTGGATAAGAGCACTTAGCAGAGGATGGTTTCGATCCATCGACCTCTGGGTTATGGGCCCAGCACGCTTCCGCTGCGCCACTCTGCTGTTGCTTGCCTTCTAAGCTTGCCACTGCCTGTTTGATAAGCTTGCAAATATGTTTCATGAGCAAGCAACGAGAGGAAAAATGTCCCGTGTTTTGAGAAGATCTGCAATCAAAACTATTGGAGAATGCGGGCATCGATCCCGCTACTTCTCGCATGCAAAGCGAGCGCTCTACCATTTGAGCTAATTCCCCATTTGTGCCGCTGGGCTGTGGTGCTTGAGACACTACAGGTGTGATTTACCCATGTTGGTAAACCGGTTGTATTAAAGCTTTTTTTTTTTTTTTTTTAAGTATGGATGTCACTCTGCCGTAAGGAAAGGAAGAGTGTGGAGCTTGCGGGGTGCCAGGTGTTGTAAAAGTATAGGTTACCCATAGGTTTTACCATTTTCTAACATGCTAGGAGTCAAGAATTGTGAGGAGGAAAAAAAAAATCCCCAAATCAGGCTAAGAAAGTGGCAATGTAGAAGAAATGGTGCAGATCCTTTGGCTTTTTTGGTTGTTGGCCCAGAGGTCTACACCTGCCCCCCTCTGTTGAAGTAGAGACAATGGGTAGTATGAGAAATTGAGATTTAAAAAGCTGGATAAGAGCACTTAGCAGAGGATGGTTTCGATCCATCGACCTCTGGGTTATGGGCCCAGCACGCTTCCGCTGCGCCACTCTGCTGTTGCTTGCCTTCTAAGCTTGCCACTGCCTGTTTCCTAAGCTTGCAAATATGTTTCATGAGCAAGCAACGAGAGGAAAAATGTCCCGTGTTTTGAGAAGATCTGCAATCAAAACTATTGGAGAATGCGGGCATCGATCCCGCTACTTCTCGCATGCAAAGCGAGCGCTCTACCATTTGAGCTAATTCCCCATTTGTGCCGCTGGGCTGTGGTGCTTGAGACACCACAGGTGTGATTTACACATGTTGGTAAACCGGTTGCATTAAAGCTTTTTTTTTTTTTTTTTTAAGTATGGATGTCACTCTGCCGTAAGGAAAGGAAGAGTGTGGAGCTTGCGGGGTGCCAGGTGTTGTAAAAGTATAGGTTACCCATAGGTTTTACCATTTTCTAACATGCTAGGAGTCAAGAATTGTGAGGAGGAAAAAAAAAATCCCCAAATCAGGCTAAGAAAGTGGCAATGTAGAAGAAATGGTGCAGATCCTTTGGCTTTTTTGGTTGTTGGCCCAGAGGTCTACACCTGCCCCCCTCTGTTGAAGTAGAGACAATGGGTAGTATGAGAAATTGAGATTTAAAAAGCTGGATAAGAGCACTTAGCAGAGGATGGTTTCGATCCATCGACCTCTGGGTTATGGGCCCAGCACGCTTCCGCTGCGCCACTCTGCTGTTGCTTGCCTTCTAAGCTTGCCACTGCCTGTTTGATAAGCTTGCAAATATGTTTCATGAGCAAGCAACGAGAGGAAAAATGTCCCGTGTTTTGAGAAGATCTGCAATCAAAACTATTGGAGAATGCGGGCATCGATCCCGCTACTTCTCGCATGCAAAGCGAGCGCTCTACCATTTGAGCTAATTCCCCATTTGTGCCGCTGGGCTGTGGTGCTTGAGACACTACAGGTGTGATTTACCCATGTTGGTAAACCGGTTGTATTAAAGCTTTTTTTTTTTTTTTTTTAAGTATGGATGTCACTCTGCCGTAAGGAAAGGAAGAGTGTGGAGCTTGCGGGGTGCCAGGTGTTGTAAAAGTATAGGTTACCCATAGGTTTTACCATTTTCTAACATGCTAGGAATCAAGAATTGTGAGGAGGAAAAAAAAAATCCCCAAATCAGGCTAAGAAAGTGGCAATGTAGAAGAAATGGTGCAGATCCTTTGGCTTTTTTGGTTGTTGGCCCAGAAGTCTACACCTGCCCCCCTCTGTTGAAGTAGAGACAATGGGTAGTATGAGAAATTGAGATTTAAAAAGCTGGATAAGAGCACTTAGCAGAGGATGGTTTCGATCCATCGACCTCTGGGTTATGGGCCCAGCACGCTTCCGCTGCGCCACTCTGCTGTTGCTTGCCTTCTAAGCTTGCCACTGCCTGTTTGATAAGCTTGCAAATATGTTTCATGAGCAAGCAACGAGAGGAAAAATGTCCCGTGTTTTGAGAAGATCTGCAATCAAAACTATTGGAGAATGCGGGCATCGATCCCGCTACTTCTCGCATGCAAAGCGAGCGCTCTACCATTTGAGCTAATTCCCCATTTGTGCCGCTGGGCTGTGGTGCTTGAGACACTACAGGTGTGATTTACCCATGTTGGTAAACCGGTTGTATTAAAGCTTTTTTTTTATTTTTTTTAAGTATGGATGTCACTCTGCCGTAAGGAAAGGAAGAGTGTGGAGCTTGCGGGGTGCCAGGTGTTGTAAAAGTATAGGTTACCCATAGGTTTTACCATTTTCTAACATGCTAGGAGTCAAGAATTGTGAGGAGGAAAAAAAAAATCCCCAAATCAGGCTAAGAAAGTGGCAATGTAGAAGAAATGGTGCAGATCCTTTGGCTTTTTTGGTTGTTGGCCCAGAAGTCTACACCTGCCCCCCTCTGTTGAAGTAGAGACAATGGGTAGTATGAGAAATTGAGATTTAAAAAGCTGGATAAGAGCACTTAGCAGAGGATGGTTTCGATCCATCGACCTCTGGGTTATGGGCCCAGCACGCTTCCGCTGCGCCACTCTGCTGTTGCTTGCCTTCTAAGCTTGCCACTGCCTGTTTGATAAGCTTGCAAATATGTTTCATGAGCAAGCAACGAGAGGAAAAATGTCCCGTGTTTTGAGAAGATCTGCAATCAAAACTATTGGAGAATGCGGGCATCGATCCCGCTACTTCTCGCATGCAAAGCGAGCGCTCTACCATTTGAGCTAATTCCCCATTTGTGCCGCTGGGCTGTGGTGCTTGAGACACTACAGGTGTGATTTACCCATGTTGGTAAACCGGTTGTATTAAAGCTTTTTTTTTATTTTTTTTAAGTATGGATGTCACTCTGCCGTAAGGAAAGGAAGAGTGTGGAGCTTGCGGGGTGCCAGGTGTTGTAAAAGTATAGGTTACCCATAGGTTTTACCATTTTCTAACATGCTAGGAGTCAAGAATTGTGAGGAGGAAAAAAAAAATCCCCAAATCAGGCTAAGAAAGTGGCAATGTAGAAGAAATGGTGCAGATCCTTTGGCTTTTTTGGTTGTTGGCCCAGAAGTCTACACCTGCCCCCCTCTGTTGAAGTAGAGACAATGGGTAGTATGAGAAATTGAGATTTAAAAAGCTGGATAAGAGCACTTAGCAGAGGATGGTTTCGATCCATTGACCTCTGGGTTATGGGCCCAGCACGCTTCCGCTGCGCCACTCTGCTGTTGCTTGCCTTCTAAGCTTGCCACTGCCTGTTTCCTAAGCTTGCAAATATGTTTCATGAGCAAGCAACGAGAGGAAAAATGTCCCGTGTTTTGAGAAGATCTGCAATCAAAACTATTGGAGAATGCGGGCATCGATCCCGCTACTTCTCGCATGCAAAGCGAGCGCTCTACCATTTGAGCTAATTCCCCATTTGTGCCGCTGGGCTGTGGTGCTTGAGACACTACAGGTGTGATTTACCCATGTTGGTAAACCGGTTGTATTAAAGCTTTTTTTTTTTTTTTTTTAAGTATGGATGTCACTCTGCCGTAAGGAAAGGAAGAGTGTGGAGCTTGCGGGGTGCCAGGTGTTGTAAAAGTATAGGTTACCCATAGGTTTTACCATTTTCTAACATGCTAGGAGTCAAGAATTGTGAGGAGGAAAAAAAAATCCCCAAATCAGGCTAAGAAAGTGGCAATGTAGAAGAAATGGTGCAGATCCTTTGGCTTTTTTGGTTGTTGGCCCAGAGGTCTACACCTGCCCCCCTCTGTTGAAGTAGAGACAATGGGTAGTATGAGAAATTGAGATTTAAAAAGCTGGATAAGAGCACTTAGCAGAGGATGGTTTCGATCCATCGACCTCTGGGTTATGGGCCCAGCACGCTTCCGCTGCGCCACTCTGCTGTTGCTTGCCTTCTAAGCTTGCCACTGCCTGTTTCCTAAGCTTGCAAATATGTTTCATGAGCAAGCAACGAGAGGAAAAATGTCCCGTGTTTTGAGAAGATCTGCAATCAAAACTATTGGAGAATGCGGGCATCGATCCCGCTACTTCTCGCATGCAAAGCGAGCGCTCTACCATTTGAGCTAATTCCCCATTTGTGCCGCTGGGCTGTGGTGCTTGAGACACTACAGGTGTGATTTACCCATGTTGGTAAACCGGTTGTATTAAAGCTTTTTTTTTTTTTTTTTAAGTATGGATGTCACTCTGCCGTAAGGAAAGGAAGAGTGTGGAGCTTGCGGGGTGCCAGGTGTTGTAAAAGTATAGGTTACCCATAGGTTTTACCATTTTCTAACATGCTAGGAGTCAAGAATTGTGAGGAGGAAAAAAAAAATCCCCAAATCAGGCTAAGAAAGTGGCAATGTAGAAGAAATGGTGCAGATCCTTTGGCTTTTTTGGTTGTTGGCCCAGAGGTCTACACCTGCCCCCCTCTGTTGAAGTAGAGACAATGGGTAGTATGAGAAATTGAGATTTAAAAAGCTGGATAAGAGCACTTAGCAGAGGATGGTTTCGATCCATCGACCTCTGGGTTATGGGCCCAGCACGCTTCCGCTGCGCCACTCTGCTGTTGCTTGCCTTCTAAGCTTGCCACTGCCTGTTTCCTAAGCTTGCAAATATGTTTCATGAGCAAGCAACGAGAGGAAAAATGTCCCGTGTTTTGAGAAGATCTGCAATCAAAACTATTGGAGAATGCGGGCATCGATCCCGCTACTTCTCGCATGCAAAGCGAGCGCTCTACCATTTGAGCTAATTCCCCATTTGTGCCGCTGGGCTGTGGTGCTTGAGACACTACAGGTGTGATTTACCCATGTTGGTAAACCGGTTGTATTAAAGCTTTTTTTTTTTTTTTTTTAAGTATGGATGTCACTCTGCCGTAAGGAAAGGAAGAGTGTGGAGCTTGCGGGGTGCCAGGTGTTGTAAAAGTATAGGTTACCCATAGGTTTTACCATTTTCTAACATGCTAGGAATCAAGAATTGTGAGGAGGAAAAAAAAAATCCCCAAATCAGGCTAAGAAAGTGGCAATGTAGAAGAAATGGTGCAGATCCTTTGGCTTTTTTGGTTGTTGGCCCAGAAGTCTACACCTGCCCCCCTCTGTTGAAGTAGAGACAATGGGTAGTATGAGAAATTGAGATTTAAAAAGCTGGATAAGAGCACTTAGCAGAGGATGGTTTCGATCCATCGACCTCTGGGTTATGGGCCCAGCACGCTTCCGCTGCGCCACTCTGCTGTTGCTTGCCTTCTAAGCTTGCCACTGCCTGTTTGATAAGCTTGCAAATATGTTTCATGAGCAAGCAACGAGAGGAAAAATGTCCCGTGTTTTGAGAAGATCTGCAATCAAAACTATTGGAGAATGCGGGCATCGATCCCGCTACTTCTCGCATGCAAAGCGAGCGCTCTACCATTTGAGCTAATTCCCCATTTGTGCCGCTGGGCTGTGGTGCTTGAGACACTACAGGTGTGATTTACCCATGTTGGTAAACCGGTTGTATTAAAGCTTTTTTTTTATTTTTTTTAAGTATGGATGTCACTCTGCCGTAAGGAAAGGAAGAGTGTGGAGCTTGCGGGGTGCCAGGTGTTGTAAAAGTATAGGTTACCCATAGGTTTTACCATTTTCTAACATGCTAGGAGTCAAGAATTGTGAGGAGGAAAAAAAAAATCCCCAAATCAGGCTAAGAAAGTGGCAATGTAGAAGAAATGGTGCAGATCCTTTGGCTTTTTTGGTTGTTGGCCCAGAAGTCTACACCTGCCCCCCTCTGTTGAAGTAGAGACAATGGGTAGTATGAGAAATTGAGATTTAAAAAGCTGGATAAGAGCACTTAGCAGAGGATGGTTTCGATCCATCGACCTCTGGGTTATGGGCCCAGCACGCTTCTGCTGCGCCACTCTGCTGTTGCTTGCCTTCTAAGCTTGCCACTGCCTGTTTCCTAAGCTTGCAAATATGTTTCATGAGCAAGCAACGAGAGGAAAAATGTCCCGTGTTTTGAGAAGATCTGCAATCAAAACTATTGGAGAATGCGGGCATCGATCCCGCTACTTCTCGCATGCAAAGCGAGCGCTCTACCATTTGAGCTAATTCCCCATTTGTGCCGCTGGGCTGTGGTGCTTGAGACACTACAGGTGTGATTTACCCATGTTGGTAAACCGGTTGTATTAAAGCTTTTTTTTTTTTTTTTTTAAGTATGGATGTCACTCTGCCGTAAGGAAAGGAAGAGTGTGGAGCTTGCGGGGTGCCAGGTGTTGTAAAAGTATAGGTTACCCATAGGTTTTACCATTTTCTAACATGCTAGGAGTCAAGAATTGTGAGGAGGAAAAAAAAAATCCCCAAATCAGGCTAAGAAAGTGGCAATGTAGAAGAAATGGTGCAGATCCTTTGGCTTTTTTGGTTGTTGGCCCAGAGGTCTACACCTGCCCCCCTCTGTTGAAGTAGAGACAATGGGTAGTATGAGAAATTGAGATTTAAAAAGCTGGATAAGAGCACTTAGCAGAGGATGGTTTCGATCCATCGACCTCTGGGTTATGGGCCCAGCACGCTTCCGCTGCGCCACTCTGCTGTTGCTTGCCTTCTAAGCTTGCCACTGCCTGTTTGATAAGCTTGCAAATATGTTTCATGAGCAAGCAACGAGAGGAAAAATGTCCCGTGTTTTGAGAAGATCTGCAATCAAAACTATTGGAGAATGCGGGCATCGATCCCGCTACTTCTCGCATGCAAAGCGAGCGCTCTACCATTTGAGCTAATTCCCCATTTGTGCCGCTGGGCTGTGGTGCTTGAGACACTACAGGTGTGATTTACACATGTTGGTAAACCGGTTGTATTAAAGCTTTTTTTTTTCTTTTTTTAAGTATGGATGTCACTCTGCCGTAAGGAAAGGAAGAGTGTGGAGCTTGCGGGGTGCCAGGTGTTGTAAAAGTATAGGTTACCCATAGGTTTTACCATTTTCTAACATGCTAGGAATCAAGAATTGTGAGGAGGAAAAAAAAAATCCCCAAATCAGGCTAAGAAAGTGGCAATGTAAAAGAAATGGTGCAGATCCTTTGGCTTTTTTGGTTGTTGGCCCAGAAGTCTACACCTGCCCCCCTCTGTTGAAGTAGAGACAATGGGTAGTATGAGAAATTGAGATTTAAAAAGCTGGATAAGAGCACTTAGCAGAGGATGGTTTCGATCCATCGACCTCTGGGTTATGGGCCCAGCACGCTTCCGCTGCGCCACTCTGCTGTTGCTTGCCTTCTAAGCTTGCCACTGCCTGTTTCCTAAGCTTGCAAATATGTTTCATGAGCAAGCAACGAGAGGAAAAATGTCCCGTGTTTTGAGAAGATCTGCAATCAAAACTATTGGAGAATGCGGGCATCGATCCCGCTACTTCTCGCATGCAAAGCGAGCGCTCTACCATTTGAGCTAATTCCCCATTTGTGCCGCTGGGCTGTGGTGCTTGAGACACTACAGGTGTGATTTACCCATGTTGGTAAACCGGTTGTATTAAAGCTTTTTTTTTTTTTTTTTTAAGTATGGATGTCACTCTGCCGTAAGGAAAGGAAGAGTGTGGAGCTTGCGGGGTGCCAGGTGTTGTAAAAGTATAGGTTACCCATAGGTTTTACCATTTTCTAACATGCTAGGAGTCAAGAATTGTGAGGAGGAAAAAAAAAATCCCCAAATCAGGCTAAGAAAGTGGCAATGTAGAAGAAATGGTGCAGATCCTTTGGCTTTTTTGGTTGTTGGCCCAGAGGTCTACACCTGCCCCCCTCTGTTGAAGTAGAGACAATGGGTAGTATGAGAAATTGAGATTTAAAAAGCTGGATAAGAGCACTTAGCAGAGGATGGTTTCGATCCATCGACCTCTGGGTTATGGGCCCAGCACGCTTCCGCTGCGCCACTCTGCTGTTGCTTGCCTTCTAAGCTTGCCACTGCCTGTTTGATAAGCTTGCAAATATGTTTCATGAGCAAGCAACGAGAGGAAAAATGTCCCGTGTTTTGAGAAGATCTGCAATCAAAACTATTGGAGAATGCGGGCATCGATCCCGCTACTTCTCGCATGCAAAGCGAGCGCTCTACCATTTGAGCTAATTCCCCATTTGTGCCGCTGGGCTTTGGTGCTTGAGACACTACAGGTGTGATTTACACATGTTGGTAAACCGGTTGTATTAAAGCTTTTTTTTTTTTTTTTTTAAGTATGGATGTCACTCTGCCGTAAGGAAAGGAAGAGTGTGGAGCTTGCGGGGTGCCAGGTGTTGTAAAAGTATAGGTTACCCATAGGTTTTACCATTTTCTAACATGCTAGGAATCAAGAATTGTGAGGAGGAAAAAAAAAATCCCCAAATCAGGCTAAGAAAGTGGCAATGTAAAAGAAATGGTGCAGATCCTTTGGCTTTTTTGGTTGTTGGCCCAGAAGTCTACACCTGCCCCCCTCTGTTGAAGTAGAGACAATGGGTAGTATGAGAAATTGAGATTTAAAAAGCTGGATAAGAGCACTTAGCAGAGGATGGTTTCGATCCATCGACCTCTGGGTTATGGGCCCAGCACGCTTCCGCTGCGCCACTCTGCTGTTGCTTGCCTTCTAAGCTTGCCACTGCCTGTTTCCTAAGCTTGCAAATATGTTTCATGAGCAAGCAACGAGAGGAAAAATGTCCCGTGTTTTGAGAAGATCTGCAATCAAAACTATTGGAGAATGCGGGCATCGATCCCGCTACTTCTCGCATGCAAAGCGAGCGCTCTACCATTTGAGCTAATTCCCCATTTGTGCCGCTGGGCTGTGGTGCTTGAGACACTACAGGTGTGATTTACCCATGTTGGTAAACCGGTTGTATTAAAGCTTTTTTTTTTTTTTTTTAAGTATGGATGTCACTCTGCCGTAAGGAAAGGAAGAGTGTGGAGCTTGCGGGGTGCCAGGTGTTGTAAAAGTATAGGTTACCCATAGGTTTTACCATTTTCTAACATGCTAGGAGTCAAGAATTGTGAGGAGGAAAAAAAAAATCCCCAAATCAGGCTAAGAAAGTGGCAATGTAGAAGAAATGGTGCAGATCCTTTGGCTTTTTTGGTTGTTGGCCCAGAGGTCTACACCTGCCCCCCTCTGTTGAAGTAGAGACAATGGGTAGTATGAGAAATTGAGATTTAAAAAGCTGGATAAGAGCACTTAGCAGAGGATGGTTTCGATCCATCGACCTCTGGGTTATGGGCCCAGCACGCTTCCGCTGCGCCACTCTGCTGTTGCTTGCCTTCTAAGCTTGCCACTGCCTGTTTGATAAGCTTGCAAATATGTTTCATGAGCAAGCAACGAGAGGAAAAATGTCCCGTGTTTTGAGAAGATCTGCAATCAAAACTATTGGAGAATGCGGGCATCGATCCCGCTACTTCTCGCATGCAAAGCGAGCGCTCTACCATTTGAGCTAATTCCCCATTTGTGCCGCTGGGCTGTGGTGCTTGAGACACTACAGGTGTGATTTACCCATGTTGGTAAACCGGTTGTATTAAAGCTTTTTTTTTTTTTTTTTTAAGTATGGATGTCACTCTGCCGTAAGGAAAGGAAGAGTGTGGAGCTTGCGGGGTGCCAGGTGTTGTAAAAGTATAGGTTACCCATAGGTTTTACCATTTTCTAACATGCTAGGAATCAAGAATTGTGAGGAGGAAAAAAAAAATCCCCAAATCAGGCTAAGAAAGTGGCAATGTAGAAGAAATGGTGCAGATCCTTTGGCTTTTTTGGTTGTTGGCCCAGAAGTCTACACCTGCCCCCCTCTGTTGAAGTAGAGACAATGGGTAGTATGAGAAATTGAGATTTAAAAAGCTGGATAAGAGCACTTAGCAGAGGATGGTTTCGATCCATCGACCTCTGGGTTATGGGCCCAGCACGCTTCCGCTGCGCCACTCTGCTGTTGCTTGCCTTCTAAGCTTGCCACTGCCTGTTTGATAAGCTTGCAAATATGTTTCATGAGCAAGCAACGAGAGGAAAAATGTCCCGTGTTTTGAGAAGATCTGCAATCAAAACTATTGGAGAATGCGGGCATCGATCCCGCTACTTCTCGCATGCAAAGCGAGCGCTCTACCATTTGAGCTAATTCCCCATTTGTGCCGCTGGGCTGTGGTGCTTGAGACACTACAGGTGTGATTTACCCATGTTGGTAAACCGGTTGTATTAAAGCTTTTTTTTTATTTTTTTTAAGTATGGATGTCACTCTGCCGTAAGGAAAGGAAGAGTGTGGAGCTTGCGGGGTGCCAGGTGTTGTAAAAGTATAGGTTACCCATAGGTTTTACCATTTTCTAACATGCTAGGAGTCAAGAATTGTGAGGAGGAAAAAAAAAATCCCCAAATCAGGCTAAGAAAGTGGCAATGTAGAAGAAATGGTGCAGATCCTTTGGCTTTTTTGGTTGTTGGCCCAGAAGTCTACACCTGCCCCCCTCTGTTGAAGTAGAGACAATGGGTAGTATGAGAAATTGAGATTTAAAAAGCTGGATAAGAGCACTTAGCAGAGGATGGTTTCGATCCATCGACCTCTGGGTTATGGGCCCAGCACGCTTCCGCTGCGCCACTCTGCTGTTGCTTGCCTTCTAAGCTTGCCACTGCCTGTTTGATAAGCTTGCAAATATGTTTCATGAGCAAGCAACGAGAGGAAAAATGTCCCGTGTTTTGAGAAGATCTGCAATCAAAACTATTGGAGAATGCGGGCATCGATCCCGCTACTTCTCGCATGCAAAGCGAGCGCTCTACCATTTGAGCTAATTCCCCATTTGTGCCGCTGGGCTGTGGTGCTTGAGACACTACAGGTGTGATTTACCCATGTTGGTAAACCGGTTGTATTAAAGCTTTTTTTTTTTTTTTTTTAAGTATGGATGTCACTCTGCCGTAAGGAAAGGAAGAGTGTGGAGCTTGCGGGGTGCCAGGTGTTGTAAAAGTATAGGTTACCCATAGGTTTTACCATTTTCTAACATGCTAGGAATCAAGAATTGTGAGGAGGAAAAAAAAAATCCCCAAATCAGGCTAAGAAAGTGGCAATGTAGAAGAAATGGTGCAGATCCTTTGGCTTTTTTGGTTGTTGGCCCAGAAGTCTACACCTGCCCCCCTCTGTTGAAGTAGAGACAATGGGTAGTATGAGAAATTGAGATTTAAAAAGCTGGATAAGAGCACTTAGCAGAGGATGGTTTCGATCCATCGACCTCTGGGTTATGGGCCCAGCACGCTTCCGCTGCGCCACTCTGCTGTTGCTTGCCTTCTAAGCTTGCCACTGCCTGTTTGATAAGCTTGCAAATATGTTTCATGAGCAAGCAACGAGAGGAAAAATGTCCCGTGTTTTGAGAAGATCTGCAATCAAAACTATTGGAGAATGCGGGCATCGATCCCGCTACTTCTCGCATGCAAAGCGAGCGCTCTACCATTTGAGCTAATTCCCCATTTGTGCCGCTGGGCTGTGGTGCTTGAGACACTACAGGTGTGATTTACCCATGTTGGTAAACCGGTTGTATTAAAGCTTTTTTTTTATTTTTTTTAAGTATGGATGTCACTCTGCCGTAAGGAAAGGAAGAGTGTGGAGCTTGCGGGGTGCCAGGTGTTGTAAAAGTATAGGTTACCCATAGGTTTTACCATTTTCTAACATGCTAGGAGTCAAGAATTGTGAGGAGGAAAAAAAAAATCCCCAAATCAGGCTAAGAAAGTGGCAATGTAGAAGAAATGGTGCAGATCCTTTGGCTTTTTTGGTTGTTGGCCCAGAAGTCTACACCTGCCCCCCTCTGTTGAAGTAGAGACAATGGGTAGTATGAGAAATTGAGATTTAAAAAGCTGGATAAGAGCACTTAGCAGAGGATGGTTTCGATCCATCGACCTCTGGGTTATGGGCCCAGCACGCTTCCGCTGCGCCACTCTGCTGTTGCTTGCCTTCTAAGCTTGCCACTGCCTGTTTCCTAAGCTTGCAAATATGTTTCATGAGCAAGCAACGAGAGGAAAAATGTCCCGTGTTTTGAGAAGATCTGCAATCAAAACTATTGGAGAATGCGGGCATCGATCCCGCTACTTCTCGCATGCAAAGCGAGCGCTCTACCATTTGAGCTAATTCCCCATTTGTGCCGCTGGGCTGTGGTGCTTGAGACACTACAGGTGTGATTTACCCATGTTGGTAAACCGGTTGTATTAAAGCTTTTTTTTTTTTTTTTTTAAGTATGGATGTCACTCTGCCGTAAGGAAAGGAAGAGTGTGGAGCTTGCGGGGTGCCAGGTGTTGTAAAAGTATAGGTTACCCATAGGTTTTACCATTTTCTAACATGCTAGGAGTCAAGAATTGTGAGGAGGAAAAAAAAATCCCCAAATCAGGCTAAGAAAGTGGCAATGTAGAAGAAATGGTGCAGATCCTTTGGCTTTTTTGGTTGTTGGCCCAGAGGTCTACACCTGCCCCCCTCTGTTGAAGTAGAGACAATGGGTAGTATGAGAAATTGAGATTTAAAAAGCTGGATAAGAGCACTTAGCAGAGGATGGTTTCGATCCATCGACCTCTGGGTTATGGGCCCAGCACGCTTCCGCTGCGCCACTCTGCTGTTGCTTGCCTTCTAAGCTTGCCACTGCCTGTTTCCTAAGCTTGCAAATATGTTTCATAAGCAAGCAACGAGAGGAAAAATGTCCCGTGTTTTGAGAAGATCTGCAATCAAAACTATTGGAGAATGCGGGCATCGATCCCGCTACTTCTCGCATGCAAAGCGAGCGCTCTACCATTTGAGCTAATTCCCCATTTGTGCCGCTGGGCTGTGGTGCTTGAGACACTACAGGTGTGATTTACCCATGTTGGTAAACCGGTTGTATTAAAGCTTTTTTTTTTTTTTTTTAAGTATGGATGTCACTCTGCCGTAAGGAAAGGAAGAGTGTGGAGCTTGCGGGGTGCCAGGTGTTGTAAAAGTATAGGTTACCCATAGGTTTTACCATTTTCTAACATGCTAGGAGTCAAGAATTGTGAGGAGGAAAAAAAAATCCCCAAATCAGGCTAAGAAAGTGGCAATGTAGAAGAAATGGTGCAGATCCTTTGGCTTTTTTGGTTGTTGGCCCAGAAGTCTACACCTGCCCCCCTCTGTTGAAGTAGAGACAATGGGTAGTATGAGAAATTGAGATTTAAAAAGCTGGATAAGAGCACTTAGCAGAGGATGGTTTCGATCCATCGACCTCTGGGTTATGGGCCCAGCACGCTTCCGCTGCGCCACTCTGCTGTTGCTTGCCTTCTAAGCTTGCCACTGCCTGTTTGATAAGCTTGCAAATATGTTTCATGAGCAAGCAACGAGAGGAAAAATGTCCCGTGTTTTGAGAAGATCTGCAATCAAAACTATTGGAGAATGCGGGCATCGATCCCGCTACTTCTCGCATGCAAAGCGAGCGCTCTACCATTTGAGCTAATTCCCCATTTGTGCCGCTGGGCTGTGGTGCTTGAGACACCACAGGTGTGATTTACCCATGTTGGTAAACCGGTTGTATTAAAGCTTTTTTTTTTTTTTTTTTAAGTATGGATGTCACTCTGCCGTAAGGAAAGGAAGAGTGTGGAGCTTGCGGGGTGCCAGGTGTTGTAAAAGTATAGGTTACCCATAGGTTTTACCATTTTCTAACATGCTAGGAGTCAAGAATTGTGAGGAGGAAAAAAAAAATCCCCAAATCAGGCTAAGAAAGTGGCAATGTAGAAGAAATGGTGCAGATCCTTTGGCTTTTTTGGTTGTTGGCCCAGAGGTCTACACCTGCCCCCCTCTGTTGAAGTAGAGACAATGGGTAGTATGAGAAATTGAGATTTAAAAAGCTGGATAAGAGCACTTAGCAGAGGATGGTTTCGATCCATCGACCTCTGGGTTATGGGCCCAGCACGCTTCCGCTGCGCCACTCTGCTGTTGCTTGCCTTCTAAGCTTGCCACTGCCTGTTTCCAAAGCTTGCAAATATGTTTCATGAGCAAGCAACGAGAGGAAAAATGTCCCGTGTTTTGAGAAGATCTGCAATCAAAACTATTGGAGAATGCGGGCATCGATCCCGCTACTTCTCGCATGCAAAGCGAGCGCTCTACCATTTGAGCTAATTCCCCATTTGTGCCGCTGGGCTGTGGTGCTTGAGACACCACAGGTGTGATTTACACATGTTGGTAAACCGGTTGCATTAAAGCTTTTTTTTTTTTTTTTTTAAGTATGGATGTCACTCTGCCGTAAGGAAAGGAAGAGTGTGGAGCTTGCGGGGTGCCAGGTGTTGTAAAAGTATAGGTTACCCATAGGTTTTACCATTTTCTAACATGCTAGGAGTCAAGAATTGTGAGGAGGAAAAAAAAAATCCCCAAATCAGGCTAAGAAAGTGGCAATGTAGAAGAAATGGTGCAGATCCTTTGGCTTTTTTGGTTGTTGGCCCAGAGGTCTACACCTGCCCCCCTCTGTTGAAGTAGAGACAATGGGTAGTATGAGAAATTGAGATTTAAAAAGCTGGATAAGAGCACTTAGCAGAGGATGGTTTCGATCCATCGACCTCTGGGTTATGGGCCCAGCACGCTTCCGCTGCGCCACTCTGCTGTTGCTTGCCTTCTAAGCTTGCCACTGCCTGTTTGATAAGCTTGCAAATATGTTTCATGAGCAAGCAACGAGAGGAAAAATGTCCCGTGTTTTGAGAAGATCTGCAATCAAAACTATTGGAGAATGCGGGCATCGATCCCGCTACTTCTCGCATGCAAAGCGAGCGCTCTACCATTTGAGCTAATTCCCCATTTGTGCCGCTGGGCTGTGGTGCTTGAGACACTACAGGTGTGATTTACCCATGTTGGTAAACCGGTTGTATTAAAGCTTTTTTTTTTTTTTTTTTAAGTATGGATGTCACTCTGCCGTAAGGAAAGGAAGAGTGTGGAGCTTGCGGGGTGCCAGGTGTTGTAAAAGTATAGGTTACCCATAGGTTTTACCATTTTCTAACATGCTAGGAATCAAGAATTGTGAGGAGGAAAAAAAAAATCCCCAAATCAGGCTAAGAAAGTGGCAATGTAGAAGAAATGGTGCAGATCCTTTGGCTTTTTTGGTTGTTGGCCCAGAAGTCTACACCTGCCCCCCTCTGTTGAAGTAGAGACAATGGGTAGTATGAGAAATTGAGATTTAAAAAGCTGGATAAGAGCACTTAGCAGAGGATGGTTTCGATCCATCGACCTCTGGGTTATGGGCCCAGCACGCTTCCGCTGCGCCACTCTGCTGTTGCTTGCCTTCTAAGCTTGCCACTGCCTGTTTGATAAGCTTGCAAATATGTTTCATGAGCAAGCAACGAGAGGAAAAATGTCCCGTGTTTTGAGAAGATCTGCAATCAAAACTATTGGAGAATGCGGGCATCGATCCCGCTACTTCTCGCATGCAAAGCGAGCGCTCTACCATTTGAGCTAATTCCCCATTTGTGCCGCTGGGCTGTGGTGCTTGAGACACTACAGGTGTGATTTACCCATGTTGGTAAACCGGTTGTATTAAAGCTTTTTTTTTATTTTTTTTAAGTATGGATGTCACTCTGCCGTAAGGAAAGGAAGAGTGTGGAGCTTGCGGGGTGCCAGGTGTTGTAAAAGTATAGGTTACCCATAGGTTTTACCATTTTCTAACATGCTAGGAGTCAAGAATTGTGAGGAGGAAAAAAAAAATCCCCAAATCAGGCTAAGAAAGTGGCAATGTAGAAGAAATGGTGCAGATCCTTTGGCTTTTTTGGTTGTTGGCCCAGAAGTCTACACCTGCCCCCCTCTGTTGAAGTAGAGACAATGGGTAGTATGAGAAATTGAGATTTAAAAAGCTGGATAAGAGCACTTAGCAGAGGATGGTTTCGATCCATCGACCTCTGGGTTATGGGCCCAGCACGCTTCCGCTGCGCCACTCTGCTGTTGCTTGCCTTCTAAGCTTGCCACTGCCTGTTTGATAAGCTTGCAAATATGTTTCATGAGCAAGCAACGAGAGGAAAAATGTCCCGTGTTTTGAGAAGATCTGCAATCAAAACTATTGGAGAATGCGGGCATCGATCCCGCTACTTCTCGCATGCAAAGCGAGCGCTCTACCATTTGAGCTAATTCCCCATTTGTGCCGCTGGGCTGTGGTGCTTGAGACACTACAGGTGTGATTTACCCATGTTGGTAAACCGGTTGTATTAAAGCTTTTTTTTTTTTTTTTTAAGTATGGATGTCACTCTGCCGTAAGGAAAGGAAGAGTGTGGAGCTTGCGGGGTGCCAGGTGTTGTAAAAGTATAGGTTACCCATAGGTTTTACCATTTTCTAACATGCTAGGAATCAAGAATTGTGAGGAGGAAAAAAAAAATCCCCAAATCAGGCTAAGAAAGTGGCAATGTAGAAGAAATGGTGCAGATCCTTTGGCTTTTTTGGTTGTTGGCCCAGAAGTCTACACCTGCCCCCCTCTGTTGAAGTAGAGACAATGGGTAGTATGAGAAATTGAGATTTAAAAAGCTGGATAAGAGCACTTAGCAGAGGATGGTTTCGATCCATCGACCTCTGGGTTATGGGCCCAGCACGCTTCCGCTGCGCCACTCTGCTGTTGCTTGCCTTCTAAGCTTGCCACTGCCTGTTTGATAAGCTTGCAAATATGTTTCATGAGCAAGCAACGAGAGGAAAAATGTCCCGTGTTTTGAGAAGATCTGCAATCAAAACTATTGGAGAATGCGGGCATCGATCCCGCTACTTCTCGCATGCAAAGCGAGCGCTCTACCATTTGAGCTAATTCCCCATTTGTGCCGCTGGGCTGTGGTGCTTGAGACACTACAGGTGTGATTTACCCATGTTGGTAAACCGGTTGTATTAAAGCTTTTTTTTTATTTTTTTTAAGTATGGATGTCACTCTGCCGTAAGGAAAGGAAGAGTGTGGAGCTTGCGGGGTGCCAGGTGTTGTAAAAGTATAGGTTACCCATAGGTTTTACCATTTTCTAACATGCTAGGAGTCAAGAATTGTGAGGAGGAAAAAAAAAATCCCCAAATCAGGCTAAGAAAGTGGCAATGTAGAAGAAATGGTGCAGATCCTTTGGCTTTTTTGGTTGTTGGCCCAGAAGTCTACACCTGCCCCCCTCTGTTGAAGTAGAGACAATGGGTAGTATGAGAAATTGAGATTTAAAAAGCTGGATAAGAGCACTTAGCAGAGGATGGTTTCGATCCATCGACCTCTGGGTTATGGGCCCAGCACGCTTCCGCTGCGCCACTCTGCTGTTGCTTGCCTTCTAAGCTTGCCACTGCCTGTTTCCTAAGCTTGCAAATATGTTTCATGAGCAAGCAACGAGAGGAAAAATGTCCCGTGTTTTGAGAAGATCTGCAATCAAAACTATTGGAGAATGCGGGCATCGATCCCGCTACTTCTCGCATGCAAAGCGAGCGCTCTACCATTTGAGCTAATTCCCCATTTGTGCCGCTGGGCTGTGGTGCTTGAGACACTACAGGTGTGATTTACCCATGTTGGTAAACCGGTTGTATTAAAGCTTTTTTTTTTTTTTTTTTAAGTATGGATGTCACTCTGCCGTAAGGAAAGGAAGAGTGTGGAGCTTGCGGGGTGCCAGGTGTTGTAAAAGTATAGGTTACCCATAGGTTTTACCATTTTCTAACATGCTAGGAGTCAAGAATTGTGAGGAGGAAAAAAAAATCCCCAAATCAGGCTAAGAAAGTGGCAATGTAGAAGAAATGGTGCAGATCCTTTGGCTTTTTTGGTTGTTGGCCCAGAGGTCTACACCTGCCCCCCTCTGTTGAAGTAGAGACAATGGGTAGTATGAGAAATTGAGATTTAAAAAGCTGGATAAGAGCACTTAGCAGAGGATGGTTTCGATCCATCGACCTCTGGGTTATGGGCCCAGCACGCTTCCGCTGCGCCACTCTGCTGTTGCTTGCCTTCTAAGCTTGCCACTGCCTGTTTCCTAAGCTTGCAAATATGTTTCATGAGCAAGCAACGAGAGGAAAAATGTCCCGTGTTTTGAGAAGATCTGCAATCAAAACTATTGGAGAATGCGGGCATCGATCCCGCTACTTCTCGCATGCAAAGCGAGCGCTCTACCATTTGAGCTAATTCCCCATTTGTGCCGCTGGGCTGTGGTGCTTGAGACACTACAGGTGTGATTTACCCATGTTGGTAAACCGGTTGTATTAAAGCTTTTTTTTTTTTTTTTTAAGTATGGATGTCACTCTGCCGTAAGGAAAGGAAGAGTGTGGAGCTTGCGGGGTGCCAGGTGTTGTAAAAGTATAGGTTACCCATAGGTTTTACCATTTTCTAACATGCTAGGAGTCAAGAATTGTGAGGAGGAAAAAAAAATCCCCAAATCAGGCTAAGAAAGTGGCAATGTAGAAGAAATGGTGCAGATCCTTTGGCTTTTTTGGTTGTTGGCCCAGAAGTCTACACCTGCCCCCCTCTGTTGAAGTAGAGACAATGGGTAGTATGAGAAATTGAGATTTAAAAAGCTGGATAAGAGCACTTAGCAGAGGATGGTTTCGATCCATCGACCTCTGGGTTATGGGCCCAGCACGCTTCCGCTGCGCCACTCTGCTGTTGCTTGCCTTCTAAGCTTGCCACTGCCTGTTTGATAAGCTTGCAAATATGTTTCATGAGCAAGCAACGAGAGGAAAAATGTCCCGTGTTTTGAGAAGATCTGCAATCAAAACTATTGGAGAATGCGGGCATCGATCCCGCTACTTCTCGCATGCAAAGCGAGCGCTCTACCATTTGAGCTAATTCCCCATTTGTGCCGCTGGGCTGTGGTGCTTGAGACACCACAGGTGTGATTTACCCATGTTGGTAAACCGGTTGTATTAAAGCTTTTTTTTTTTTTTTTTTAAGTATGGATGTCACTCTGCCGTAAGGAAAGGAAGAGTGTGGAGCTTGCGGGGTGCCAGGTGTTGTAAAAGTATAGGTTACCCATAGGTTTTACCATTTTCTAACATGCTAGGAGTCAAGAATTGTGAGGAGGAAAAAAAAAATCCCCAAATCAGGCTAAGAAAGTGGCAATGTAGAAGAAATGGTGCAGATCCTTTGGCTTTTTTGGTTGTTGGCCCAGAGGTCTACACCTGCCCCCCTCTGTTGAAGTAGAGACAATGGGTAGTATGAGAAATTGAGATTTAAAAAGCTGGATAAGAGCACTTAGCAGAGGATGGTTTCGATCCATCGACCTCTGGGTTATGGGCCCAGCACGCTTCCGCTGCGCCACTCTGCTGTTGCTTGCCTTCTAAGCTTGCCACTGCCTGTTTCCAAAGCTTGCAAATATGTTTCATGAGCAAGCAACGAGAGGAAAAATGTCCCGTGTTTTGAGAAGATCTGCAATCAAAACTATTGGAGAATGCGGGCATCGATCCCGCTACTTCTCGCATGCAAAGCGAGCGCTCTACCATTTGAGCTAATTCCCCATTTGTGCCGCTGGGCTGTGGTGCTTGAGACACCACAGGTGTGATTTACACATGTTGGTAAACCGGTTGCATTAAAGCTTTTTTTTTTTTTTTTTTAAGTATGGATGTCACTCTGCCGTAAGGAAAGGAAGAGTGTGGAGCTTGCGGGGTGCCAGGTGTTGTAAAAGTATAGGTTACCCATAGGTTTTACCATTTTCTAACATGCTAGGAGTCAAGAATTGTGAGGAGGAAAAAAAAAATCCCCAAATCAGGCTAAGAAAGTGGCAATGTAGAAGAAATGGTGCAGATCCTTTGGCTTTTTTGGTTGTTGGCCCAGAGGTCTACACCTGCCCCCCTCTGTTGAAGTAGAGACAATGGGTAGTATGAGAAATTGAGATTTAAAAAGCTGGATAAGAGCACTTAGCAGAGGATGGTTTCGATCCATCGACCTCTGGGTTATGGGCCCAGCACGCTTCCGCTGCGCCACTCTGCTGTTGCTTGCCTTCTAAGCTTGCCACTGCCTGTTTGATAAGCTTGCAAATATGTTTCATGAGCAAGCAACGAGAGGAAAAATGTCCCGTGTTTTGAGAAGATCTGCAATCAAAACTATTGGAGAATGCGGGCATCGATCCCGCTACTTCTCGCATGCAAAGCGAGCGCTCTACCATTTGAGCTAATTCCCCATTTGTGCCGCTGGGCTGTGGTGCTTGAGACACTACAGGTGTGATTTACCCATGTTGGTAAACCGGTTGTATTAAAGCTTTTTTTTTTTTTTTTTTAAGTATGGATGTCACTCTGCCGTAAGGAAAGGAAGAGTGTGGAGCTTGCGGGGTGCCAGGTGTTGTAAAAGTATAGGTTACCCATAGGTTTTACCATTTTCTAACATGCTAGGAATCAAGAATTGTGAGGAGGAAAAAAAAAATCCCCAAATCAGGCTAAGAAAGTGGCAATGTAGAAGAAATGGTGCAGATCCTTTGGCTTTTTTGGTTGTTGGCCCAGAAGTCTACACCTGCCCCCCTCTGTTGAAGTAGAGACAATGGGTAGTATGAGAAATTGAGATTTAAAAAGCTGGATAAGAGCACTTAGCAGAGGATGGTTTCGATCCATCGACCTCTGGGTTATGGGCCCAGCACGCTTCCGCTGCGCCACTCTGCTGTTGCTTGCCTTCTAAGCTTGCCACTGCCTGTTTGATAAGCTTGCAAATATGTTTCATGAGCAAGCAACGAGAGGAAAAATGTCCCGTGTTTTGAGAAGATCTGCAATCAAAACTATTGGAGAATGCGGGCATCGATCCCGCTACTTCTCGCATGCAAAGCGAGCGCTCTACCATTTGAGCTAATTCCCCATTTGTGCCGCTGGGCTGTGGTGCTTGAGACACTACAGGTGTGATTTACACATGTTGGTAAACCGGTTGTATTAAAGCTTTTTTTTTATTTTTTTTAAGTATGGATGTCACTCTGCCGTAAGGAAAGGAAGAGTGTGGAGCTTGCGGGGTGCCAGGTGTTGTAAAAGTATAGGTTACCCATAGGTTTTACCATTTTCTAACATGCTAGGAATCAAGAATTGTGAGGAGGAAAAAAAAAATCCCCAAATCAGGCTAAGAAAGTGGCAATGTAAAAGAAATGGTGCAGATCCTTTGGCTTTTTTGGTTGTTGGCCCAGAAGTCTACACCTGCCCCCCTCTGTTGAAGTAGAGACAATGGGTAGTATGAGAAATTGAGATTTAAAAAGCTGGATAAGAGCACTTAGCAGAGGATGGTTTCGATCCATCGACCTCTGGGTTATGGGCCCAGCACGCTTCCGCTGCGCCACTCTGCTGTTGCTTGCCTTCTAAGCTTGCCACTGCCTGTTTCCTAAGCTTGCAAATATGTTTCATGAGCAAGCAACGAGAGGAAAAATGTCCCGTGTTTTGAGAAGATCTGCAATCAAAACTATTGGAGAATGCGGGCATCGATCCCGCTACTTCTCGCATGCAAAGCGAGCGCTCTACCATTTGAGCTAATTCCCCATTTGTGCCGCTGGGCTGTGGTGCTTGAGACACTACAGGTGTGATTTACCCATGTTGGTAAACCGGTTGTATTAAAGCTTTTTTTTTTTTTTTTTTAAGTATGGATGTCACTCTGCCGTAAGGAAAGGAAGAGTGTGGAGCTTGCGGGGTGCCAGGTGTTGTAAAAGTATAGGTTACCCATAGGTTTTACCATTTTCTAACATGCTAGGAGTCAAGAATTGTGAGGAGGAAAAAAAAATCCCCAAATCAGGCTAAGAAAGTGGCAATGTAGAAGAAATGGTGCAGATCCTTTGGCTTTTTTGGTTGTTGGCCCAGAAGTCTACACCTGCCCCCTCTGTTGAAGTAGAGACAATGGGTAGTATGAGAAATTGAGATTTAAAAAGCTGGATAAGAGCACTTAGCAGAGGATGGTTTCGATCCATCGACCTCTGGGTTATGGGCCCAGCACGCTTCCGCTGCGCCACTCTGCTGTTGCTTGCCTTCTAAGCTTGCCACTGCCTGTTTCCAAAGCTTGCAAATATGTTTCATGAGCAAGCAACGAGAGGAAAAATGTCCCGTGTTTTGAGAAGATCTGCAATCAAAACTATTGGAGGATGCGGGCATCGATCCCGCTACTTCTCGCATGCAAAGCGAGCGCTCTACCATTTGAGCTAATTCCCCATTTGTGCCGCTGGGCTGTGGTGCTTGAGACACCACAGGTGTGATTTACACATGTTGGTAAACCGGTTGCATTAAAGCTTTTTTTTTTTTTTTTTTAAGTATGGATGTCACTCTGCCGTAAGGAAAGGAAGAGTGTGGAGCTTGCGGGGTGCCAGGTGTTGTAAAAGTATAGGTTACCCATAGGTTTTACCATTTTCTAACATGCTAGGAGTCAAGAATTGTGAGGAGGAAAAAAAAAATCCCCAAATCAGGCTAAGAAAGTGGCAATGTAGAAGAAATGGTGCAGATCCTTTGGCTTTTTTGGTTGTTGGCCCAGAGGTCTACACCTGCCCCCCTCTGTTGAAGTAGAGACAATGGGTAGTATGAGAAATTGAGATTTAAAAAGCTGGATAAGAGCACTTAGCAGAGGATGGTTTCGATCCATCGACCTCTGGGTTATGGGCCCAGCACGCTTCCGCTGCGCCACTCTGCTGTTGCTTGCCTTCTAAGCTTGCCACTGCCTGTTTGATAAGCTTGCAAATATGTTTCATGAGCAAGCAACGAGAGGAAAAATGCCCCATGTTTTGAGAAGATCTGCAATCAAAACTATTGGAGAATGCGGGCATCGATCCCGCTACTTCTCGCATGCAAAGCGAGCGCTCTACCATTTGAGCTAATTCCCCATTTGTGCCGCTGGGCTGTGGTGCTTGAGACACTACAGGTGTGATTTACCCATGTTGGTAAACCGGTTGTATTAAAGCTTTTTTTTTTTTTTTTTTAAGTATGGATGTCACTCTGCCGTAAGGAAAGGAAGAGTGTGGAGCTTGCGGGGTGCCAGGTGTTGTAAAAGTATAGGTTACCCATAGGTTTTACCATTTTCTAACATGCTAGGAATCAAGAATTGTGAGGAGGAAAAAAAAAATCCCCAAATCAGGCTAAGAAAGTGGCAATGTAGAAGAAATGGTGCAGATCCTTTGGCTTTTTTGGTTGTTGGCCCAGAAGTCTACACCTGCCCCCCTCTGTTGAAGTAGAGACAATGGGTAGTATGAGAAATTGAGATTTAAAAAGCTGGATAAGAGCACTTAGCAGAGGATGGTTTCGATCCATCGACCTCTGGGTTATGGGCCCAGCACGCTTCCGCTGCGCCACTCTGCTGTTGCTTGCCTTCTAAGCTTGCCACTGCCTGTTTGATAAGCTTGCAAATATGTTTCATGAGCAAGCAACGAGAGGAAAAATGTCCCGTGTTTTGAGAAGATCTGCAATCAAAACTATTGGAGAATGCGGGCATCGATCCCGCTACTTCTCGCATGCAAAGCGAGCGCTCTACCATTTGAGCTAATTCCCCATTTGTGCCGCTGGGCTGTGGTGCTTGAGACACTACAGGTGTGATTTACCCATGTTGGTAAACCGGTTGTATTAAAGCTTTTTTTTTATTTTTTTTAAGTATGGATGTCACTCTGCCGTAAGGAAAGGAAGAGTGTGGAGCTTGCGGGGTGCCAGGTGTTGTAAAAGTATAGGTTACCCATAGGTTTTACCATTTTCTAACATGCTAGGAGTCAAGAATTGTGAGGAGGAAAAAAAAAATCCCCAAATCAGGCTAAGAAAGTGGCAATGTAGAAGAAATGGTGCAGATCCTTTGGCTTTTTTGGTTGTTGGCCCAGAAGTCTACACCTGCCCCCCTCTGTTGAAGTAGAGACAATGGGTAGTATGAGAAATTGAGATTTAAAAAGCTGGATAAGAGCACTTAGCAGAGGATGGTTTCGATCCATCGACCTCTGGGTTATGGGCCCAGCACGCTTCCGCTGCGCCACTCTGCTGTTGCTTGCCTTCTAAGCTTGCCACTGCCTGTTTCCTAAGCTTGCAAATATGTTTCATGAGCAAGCAACGAGAGGAAAAATGTCCCGTGTTTTGAGAAGATCTGCAATCAAAACTATTGGAGAATGCGGGCATCGATCCCGCTACTTCTCGCATGCAAAGCGAGCGCTCTACCATTTGAGCTAATTCCCCATTTGTGCCGCTGGGCTGTGGTGCTTGAGACACTACAGGTGTGATTTACCCATGTTGGTAAACCGGTTGTATTAAAGCTTTTTTTTTTTTTTTTTTAAGTATGGATGTCACTCTGCCGTAAGGAAAGGAAGAGTGTGGAGCTTGCGGGGTGCCAGGTGTTGTAAAAGTATAGGTTACCCATAGGTTTTACCATTTTCTAACATGCTAGGAGTCAAGAATTGTGAGGAGGAAAAAAAAAATCCCCAAATCAGGCTAAGAAAGTGGCAATGTAGAAGAAATGGTGCAGATCCTTTGGCTTTTTTGGTTGTTGGCCCAGAGGTCTACACCTGCCCCCCTCTGTTGAAGTAGAGACAATGGGTAGTATGAGAAATTGAGATTTAAAAAGCTGGATAAGAGCACTTAGCAGAGGATGGTTTCGATCCATCGACCTCTGGGTTATGAGCCCAGCACGCTTCCGCTGCGCCACTCTGCTGTTGCTTGCCTTCTAAGCTTGCCACTGCCTGTTTGATAAGCTTGCAAATATGTTTCATGAGCAAGCAACGAGAGGAAAAATGTCCCGTGTTTTGAGAAGATCTGCAATCAAAACTATTGGAGAATGCGGGCATCGATCCCGCTACTTCTCGCATGCAAAGCGAGCGCTCTACCATTTGAGCTAATTCCCCATTTGTGCCGCTGGGCTGTGGTGCTTGAGACACTACAGGTGTGATTTACACATGTTGGTAAACCGGTTGTATTAAAGCTTTTTTTTTTTTTTTTTTAAGTATGGATGTCACTCTGCCGTAAGGAAAGGAAGAGTGTGGAGCTTGCGGGGTGCCAGGTGTTGTAAAAGTATAGGTTACCCATAGGTTTTACCATTTTCTAACATGCTAGGAATCAAGAATTGTGAGGAGGAAAAAAAAAATCCCCAAATCAGGCTAAGAAAGTGGCAATGTAAAAGAAATGGTGCAGATCCTTTGGCTTTTTTGGTTGTTGGCCCAGAAGTCTACACCTGCCCCCCTCTGTTGAAGTAGAGACAATGGGTAGTATGAGAAATTGAGATTTAAAAAGCTGGATAAGAGCACTTAGCAGAGGATGGTTTCGATCCATCGACCTCTGGGTTATGGGCCCAGCACGCTTCCGCTGCGCCACTCTGCTGTTGCTTGCCTTCTAAGCTTGCCACTGCCTGTTTCCTAAGCTTGCAAATATGTTTCATGAGCAAGCAACGAGAGGAAAAATGTCCCGTGTTTTGAGAAGATCTGCAATCAAAACTATTGGAGAATGCGGGCATCGATCCCGCTACTTCTCGCATGCAAAGCGAGCGCTCTACCATTTGAGCTAATTCCCCATTTGTGCCGCTGGGCTGTGGTGCTTGAGACACTACAGGTGTGATTTACCCATGTTGGTAAACCGGTTGTATTAAAGCTTTTTTTTTTTTTTTTTTAAGTATGGATGTCACTCTGCCGTAAGGAAAGGAAGAGTGTGGAGCTTGCGGGGTGCCAGGTGTTGTAAAAGTATAGGTTACCCATAGGTTTTACCATTTTCTAACATGCTAGGAGTCAAGAATTGTGAGGAGGAAAAAAAAAATCCCCAAATCAGGCTAAGAAAGTGGCAATGTAGAAGAAATGGTGCAGATCCTTTGGCTTTTTTGGTTGTTGGCCCAGAGGTCTACACCTGCCCCCCTCTGTTGAAGTAGAGACAATGGGTAGTATGAGAAATTGAGATTTAAAAAGCTGGATAAGAGCACTTAGCAGAGGATGGTTTCGATCCATCGACCTCTGGGTTATGGGCCCAGCACGCTTCCGCTGCGCCACTCTGCTGTTGCTTGCCTTCTAAGCTTGCCACTGCCTGTTTGATAAGCTTGCAAATATGTTTCATGAGCAAGCAACGAGAGGAAAAATGTCCCGTGTTTTGAGAAGATCTGCAATCAAAACTATTGGAGAATGCGGGCATCGATCCCGCTACTTCTCGCATGCAAAGCGAGCGCTCTACCATTTGAGCTAATTCCCCATTTGTGCCGCTGGGCTGTGGTGCTTGAGACACTACAGGTGTGATTTACACATGTTGGTAAACCGGTTGTATTAAAGCTTTTTTTTTTTTTTTTTTAAGTATGGATGTCACTCTGCCGTAAGGAAAGGAAGAGTGTGGAGCTTGCGGGGTGCCAGGTGTTGTAAAAGTATAGGTTACCCATAGGTTTTACCATTTTCTAACATGCTAGGAATCAAGAATTGTGAGGAGGAAAAAAAAAATCCCCAAATCAGGCTAAGAAAGTGGCAATGTAAAAGAAATGGTGCAGATCCTTTGGCTTTTTTGGTTGTTGGCCCAGAAGTCTACACCTGCCCCCCTCTGTTGAAGTAGAGACAATGGGTAGTATGAGAAATTGAGATTTAAAAAGCTGGATAAGAGCACTTAGCAGAGGATGGTTTCGATCCATCGACCTCTGGGTTATGGGCCCAGCACGCTTCCGCTGCGCCACTCTGCTGTTGCTTGCCTTCTAAGCTTGCCACTGCCTGTTTCCTAAGCTTGCAAATATGTTTCATGAGCAAGCAACGAGAGGAAAAATGTCCCGTGTTTTGAGAAGATCTGCAATCAAAACTATTGGAGAATGCGGGCATCGATCCCGCTACTTCTCGCATGCAAAGCGAGCGCTCTACCATTTGAGCTAATTCCCCATTTGTGCCGCTGGGCTGTGGTGCTTGAGACACCACAGGTGTGATTTACACATGTTGGTAAACCGGTTGCATTAAAGCTTTTTTTTTTTTTTTTTTTTTTTTTTTAAGTATGGATGTCACTCTGCCGTAAGGAAAGGAAGAGTGTGGAGCTTGCGGGGTGCCAGGTGTTGTAAAAGTATAGGTTACCCATAGGTTTTACCATTTTCTAACATGCTAGGAGTCAAGAATTGTGAGGAGGAAAAAAAAAATCCCCAAATCAGGCTAAGAAAGTGGCAATGTAGAAGAAATGGTGCAGATCCTTTGGCTTTTTTGGTTGTTGGCCCAGAAGTCTACACCTGCCCCCCTCTGTTGAAGTAGAGACAATGGGTAGTATGAGAAATTGAGATTTAAAAAGCTGGATAAGAGCACTTAGCAGAGGATGGTTTCGATCCATCGACCTCTGGGTTATGGGCCCAGCACGCTTCCGCTGCGCCACTCTGCTGTTGCTTGCCTTCTAAGCTTGCCACTGCATGTTTGATAAGCTTGCAAATATGTTTCATGAGCAAGCAACGAGAGGAAAAATGTCCCGTGTTTTGAGAAGATCTGCAATCAAAACTATTGGAGAATGCGGGCATCGATCCCGCTACTTCTCGCATGCAAAGCGAGCGCTCTACCATTTGAGCTAATTCCCCATTTGTGCCGCTGGGCTGTGGTGCTTGAGACACTACAGGTGTGATTTACCCATGTTGGTAAACCGGTTGTATTAAAGCTTTTTTTTTTTTTTTTTTAAGTATGGATGTCACTCTGCCGTAAGGAAAGGAAGAGTGTGGAGCTTGCGGGGTGCCAGGTGTTGTAAAAGTATAGGTTACCCATAGGTTTTACCATTTTCTAACATGCTAGAAGTCAAGAATTGTGAGGAGGAAAAAAAAAATCCCCAAATCAGGCTAAGAAAGTGGCAATGTAGAAGAAATGGTGCAGATCCTTTGGCTTTTTTGGTTGTTGGCCCAGAGGTCTACACCTGCCCCCCTCTGTTGAAGTAGAGACAATGGGTAGTATGAGAAATTGAGATTTAAAAAGCTGGATAAGAGCACTTAGCAGAGGATGGTTTCGATCCATCGACCTCTGGGTTATGGGCCCAGCACGCTTCCGCTGCGCCACTCTGCTGTTGCTTGCCTTCTAAGCTTGCCACTGCCTGTTTGATAAGCTTGCAAATATGTTTCATGAGCAAGCAACGAGAGGAAAAATGTCCCGTGTTTTGAGAAGATCTGCAATCAAAACTATTGGAGAATGCGGGCATCAATCCCGCTACTTCTCGCATGCAAAGCGAGCGCTCTACCATTTGAGCTAATTCCCCATTTGTGCCGCTGGGCTGTGGTGCTTGAGACACTACAGGTGTGATTTACCCATGTTGGTAAACCGGTTGTATTAAAGCTTTTTTTTTTTTTTTTTTAAGTATGGATGTCACTCTGCCGTAAGGAAAGGAAGAGTGTGGAGCTTGCGGGGTGCCAGGTGTTGTAAAAGTATAGGTTACCCATAGGTTTTACCATTTTCTAACATGCTAGGAGTCAAGAATTGTGAGGAGGAAAAAAAAAATCCCCAAATCAGGCTAAGAAAGTGGCAATGTAGAAGAAATGGTGCAGATCCTTTGGCTTTTTTGGTTGTTGGCCCAGAGGTCTACACCTGCCCCCCTCTGTTGAAGTAGAGACAATGGGTAGTATGAGAAATTGAGATTTAAAAAGCTGGATAAGAGCACTTAGCAGAGGATGGTTTCGATCCATCGACCTCTGGGTTATGGGCCCAGCACGCTTCCGCTGCGCCACTCTGCTGTTGCTTGCCTTCTAAGCTTGCCACTGCCTGTTTGATAAGCTTGCAAATATGTTTCATGAGCAAGCAACGAGAGGAAAAATGTCCCGTGTTTTGAGAAGATCTGCAATCAAAACTATTGGAGAATGCGGGCATCGATCCCGCTACTTCTCGCATGCAAAGCGAGCGCTCTACCATTTGAGCTAATTCCCCATTTGTGCCGCTGGGCTGTGGTGCTTGAGACACTACAGGTGTGATTTACCCATGTTGGTAAACCGGTTGTATTAAAGCTTTTTTTTTTTTTTTTTTAAGTATGGATGTCACTCTGCCGTAAGGAAAGGAAGAGTGTGGAGCTTGCGGGGTGCCAGGTGTTGTAAAAGTATAGGTTACCCATAGGTTTTACCATTTTCTAACATGCTAGGAGTCAAGAATTGTGAGGAGGAAAAAAAAAATCCCCAAATCAGGCTAAGAAAGTGGCAATGTAGAAGAAATGGTGCAGATCCTTTGGCTTTTTTGGTTGTTGGCCCAGAGGTCTACACCTGCCCCCCTCTGTTGAAGTAGAGACAATGGGTAGTATGAGAAATTGAGATTTAAAAAGCTGGATAAGAGCACTTAGCAGAGGATGGTTTCGATCCATTGACCTCTGGGTTATGGGCCCAGCACGCTTCCGCTGCGCCACTCTGCTGTTGCTTGCCTTCTAAGCTTGCCACTGCCTGTTTGATAAGCTTGCAAATATGTTTCATGAGCAAGCAACGAGAGGAAAAATGTCCCGTGTTTTGAGAAGATCTGCAATCAAAACTATTGGAGAATGCGGGCATCGATCCCGCTACTTCTCGCATGCAAAGCGAGCGCTCTACCATTTGAGCTAATTCCCCATTTGTGCCGCTGGGCTGTGGTGCTTGAGACACTACAGGTGTGATTTACCCATGTTGGTAAACCGGTTGTATTAAAGCTTTTTTTTTATTTTTTTTAAGTATGGATGTCACTCTGCCGTAAGGAAAGGAAGAGTGTGGAGCTTGCGGGGTGCCAGGTGTTGTAAAAGTATAGGTTACCCATAGGTTTTACCATTTTCTAACATGCTAGGAGTCAAGAATTGTGAGGAGGAAAAAAAAAATCCCCAAATCAGGCTAAGAAAGTGGCAATGTAGAAGAAATGGTGCAGATCCTTTGGCTTTTTTGGTTGTTGGCCCAGAAGTCTACACCTGCCCCCCTCTGTTGAAGTAGAGACAATGGGTAGTATGAGAAATTGAGATTTAAAAAGCTGGATAAGAGCACTTAGCAGAGGATGGTTTCGATCCATCGACCTCTGGGTTATGGGCCCAGCACGCTTCCGCTGCGCCACTCTGCTGTTGCTTGCCTTCTAAGCTTGCCACTGCCTGTTTCCTAAGCTTGCAAATATGTTTCATGAGCAAGCAACGAGAGGAAAAATGTCCCGTGTTTTGAGAAGATCTGCAATCAAAACTATTGGAGAATGCGGGCATCGATCCCGCTACTTCTCGCATGCAAAGCGAGCGCTCTACCATTTGAGCTAATTCCCCATTTGTGCCGCTGGGCTGTGGTGCTTGAGACACTACAGGTGTGATTTACCCATGTTGGTAAACCGGTTGTATTAAAGCTTTTTTTTTTTTTTTTTTTAAGTATGGATGTCACTCTGCCGTAAGGAAAGGAAGAGTGTGGAGCTTGCGGGGTGCCAGGTGTTGTAAAAGTATAGGTTACCCATAGGTTTTACCATTTTCTAACATGCTAGGAGTCAAGAATTGTGAGGAGGAAAAAAAAAATCCCCAAATCAGGCTAAGAAAGTGGCAATGTAGAAGAAATGGTGCAGATCCTTTGGCTTTTTTGGTTGTTGGCCCAGAGGTCTACACCTGCCCCCCTCTGTTGAAGTAGAGACAATGGGTAGTATGAGAAATTGAGATTTAAAAAGCTGGATAAGAGCACTTAGCAGAGGATGGTTTCGATCCATCGACCTCTGGGTTATGGGCCCAGCACGCTTCCGCTGCGCCACTCTGCTGTTGCTTGCCTTCTAAGCTTGCCACTGCCTGTTTCCAAAGCTTGCAAATATGTTTCATGAGCAAGCAACGAGAGGAAAAATGTCCCGTGTTTTGAGAAGATCTGCAATCAAAACTATTGGAGAATGCGGGCATCGATCCCGCTACTTCTCGCATGCAAAGCGAGCGCTCTACCATTTGAGCTAATTCCCCATTTGTGCCGCTGGGCTGTGGTGCTTGAGACACCACAGGTGTGATTTACACATGTTGGTAAACCGGTTGCATTAAAGCTTTTTTTTTTTTTATTTTTTTTAAGTATGGATGTCACTCTGCCGTAAGGAAAGGAAGAGTGTGGAGCTTGCGGGGTGCCAGGTGTTGTAAAAGTATAGGTTACCCATAGGTTTTACCATTTTCTAACATGCTAGGAGTCAAGAATTGTGAGGAGGAAAAAAAAAATCCCCAAATCAGGCTAAGAAAGTGGCAATGTAGAAGAAATGGTGCAGATCCTTTGGCTTTTTTGGTTGTTGGCCCAGAAGTCTACACCTGCCCCCCTCTGTTGAAGTAGAGACAATGGGTAGTATGAGAAATTGAGATTTAAAAAGCTGGATAAGAGCACTTAGCAGAGGATGGTTTCGATCCATCGACCTCTGGGTTATGGGCCCAGCACGCTTCCGCTGCGCCACTCTGCTGTTGCTTGCCTTCTAAGCTTGCCACTGCCTGTTTCCTAAGCTTGCAAATATGTTTCATGAGCAAGCAACGAGAGGAAAAATGTCCCGTGTTTTGAGAAGATCTGCAATCAAAACTATTGGAGAATGCGGGCATCGATCCCGCTACTTCTCGCATGCAAAGCGAGCGCTCTACCATTTGAGCTAATTCCCCATTTGTGCCGCTGGGCTGTGGTGCTTGAGACACTACAGGTGTGATTTACCCATGTTGGTAAACCGGTTGTATTAAAGCTTTTTTTTTTTTTTTTTTTAAGTATGGATGTCACTCTGCCGTAAGGAAAGGAAGAGTGTGGAGCTTGCGGGGTGCCAGGTGTTGTAAAAGTATAGGTTACCCATAGGTTTTACCATTTTCTAACATGCTAGGAGTCAAGAATTGTGAGGAGGAAAAAAAAAATCCCCAAATCAGGCTAAGAAAGTGGCAATGTAGAAGAAATGGTGCAGATCCTTTGGCTTTTTTGGTTGTTGGCCCAGAGGTCTACACCTGCCCCCCTCTGTTGAAGTAGAGACAATGGGTAGTATGAGAAATTGAGATTTAAAAAGCTGGATAAGAGCACTTAGCAGAGGATGGTTTCGATCCATCGACCTCTGGGTTATGGGCCCAGCATGCTTCCGCTGCGCCACTCTGCTGTTGCTTTCCTTCTAAGCTTGCCACTGCCTGTTTCCAAAGCTTGCAAATATGTTTCATGAGCAAGCAACGAGAGGAAAAATGTCCCGTGTTTTGAGAAGATCTGCAATCAAAACTATTGGAGAATGCGGGCATCGATCCCGCTACTTCTCGCATGCAAAGCGAGCGCTCTACCATTTGAGCTAATTCCCCATTTGTGCCGCTGGGCTGTGGTGCTTGAGACACCACAGGTGTGATTTACACATGTTGGTAAACCGGTTGCATTAAAGCTTTTTTTTTTTTTATTTTTTTTAAGTATGGATGTCACTCTGCCGTAAGGAAAGGAAGAGTGTGGAGCTTGCGGGGTGCCAGGTGTTGTAAAAGTATAGGTTACCCATAGGTTTTACCATTTTCTAACATGCTAGGAGTCAAGAATTGTGAGGAGGAAAAAAAAAATCCCCAAATCAGGCTAAGAAAGTGGCAATGTAGAAGAAATGGTGCAGATCCTTTGGCTTTTTTGGTTGTTGGCCCAGAAGTCTACACCTGCCCCCCTCTGTTGAAGTAGAGACAATGGGTAGTATGAGAAATTGAGATTTAAAAAGCTGGATAAGAGCACTTAGCAGAGGATGGTTTCGATCCATCGACCTCTGGGTTATGGGCCCAGCACGCTTCCGCTGCGCCACTCTGCTGTTGCTTGCCTTCTAAGCTTGCCACTGCCTGTTTCCTAAGCTTGCAAATATGTTTCATGAGCAAGCAACGAGAGGAAAAATGTCCCGTGTTTTGAGAAGATCTGCAATCAAAACTATTGGAGAATGCGGGCATCGATCCCGCTACTTCTCGCATGCAAAGCGAGCGCTCTACCATTTGAGCTAATTCCCCATTTGTGCCGCTGGGCTGTGGTGCTTGAGACACTACAGGTGTGATTTACCCATGTTGGTAAACCGGTTGTATTAAAGCTTTTTTTTTTTTTTTTTTTAAGTATGGATGTCACTCTGCCGTAAGGAAAGGAAGAGTGTGGAGCTTGCGGGGTGCCAGGTGTTGTAAAAGTATAGGTTACCCATAGGTTTTACCATTTTCTAACATGCTAGGAGTCAAGAATTGTGAGGAGGAAAAAAAAAATCCCCAAATCAGGCTAAGAAAGTGGCAATGTAGAAGAAATGGTGCAGATCCTTTGGCTTTTTTGGTTGTTGGCCCAGAGGTCTACACCTGCCCCCCTCTGTTGAAGTAGAGACAATGGGTAGTATGAGAAATTGAGATTTAAAAAGCTGGATAAGAGCACTTAGCAGAGGATGGTTTCGATCCATCGACCTCTGGGTTATGGGCCCAGCACGCTTCCGCTGCGCCACTCTGCTGTTGCTTGCCTTCTAAGCTTGCCACTGCCTGTTTCCAAAGCTTGCAAATATGTTTCATGAGCAAGCAACGAGAGGAAAAATGTCCCGTGTTTTGAGAAGATCTGCAATCAAAACTATTGGAGAATGCGGGCATCGATCCCGCTACTTCTCGCATGCAAAGCGAGCGCTCTACCATTTGAGCTAATTCCCCATTTGTGCCGCTGGGCTGTGGTGCTTGAGACACCACAGGTGTGATTTACACATGTTGGTAAACCGGTTGCATTAAAGCTTTTTTTTTTTTTTTTTTTTAAGTATGGATGTCACTCTGCCGTAAGGAAAGGAAGAGTGTGGAGCTTGCGGGGTGCCAGGTGTTGTAAAAGTATAGGTTACCCATAGGTTTTACCATTTTCTAACATGCTAGGAGTCAAGAATTGTGAGGAGGAAAAAAAAAATCCCCAAATCAGGCTAAGAAAGTGGCAATGTAGAAGAAATGGTGCAGATCCTTTGGCTTTTTTGGTTGTTGGCCCAGAGGTCTACACCTGCCCCCCTCTGTTGAAGTAGAGACAATGGGTAGTATGAGAAATTGAGATTTAAAAAGCTGGATAAGAGCACTTAGCAGAGGATGGTTTCGATCCATCGACCTCTGGGTTATGGGCCCAGCACGCTTCCGCTGCGCCACTCTGCTGTTGCTTGCCTTCTAAGCTTGCCACTGCCTGTTTCCTAAGCTTGCAAATATGTTTCATGAGCAAGCAACGAGAGGAAAAATGTCCCGTGTTTTGAGAAGATCTGCAATCAAAACTATTGGAGAATGCGGGCATCGATCCCGCTACTTCTCGCATGCAAAGCGAGCGCTCTACCATTTGAGCTAATTCCCCATTTGTGCCGCTGGGCTGTGGTGCTTGAGACACTACAGGTGTGATTTACCCATGTTGGTAAACCGGTTGTATTAAAGCTTTTTTTTTTTTTTTTTTTAAGTATGGATGTCACTCTGCCGTAAGGAAAGGAAGAGTGTGGAGCTTGCGGGGTGCCAGGTGTTGTAAAAGTATAGGTTACCCATAGGTTTTACCATTTTCTAACATGCTAGGAATCAAGAATTGTGAGGAGGAAAAAAAAAATCCCCAAATCAGGCTAAGAAAGTGGCAATGTAGAAGAAATGGTGCAGATCCTTTGGCTTTTTTGGTTGTTGGCCCAGAAGTCTACACCTGCCCCCCTCTGTTGAAGTAGAGACAATGGGTAGTATGAGAAATTGAGATTTAAAAAGCTGGATAAGAGCACTTAGCAGAGGATGGTTTCGATCCATCGACCTCTGGGTTATGGGCCCAGCACGCTTCCGCTGCGCCACTCTGCTGTTGCTTGCCTTCTAAGCTTGCCACTGCCTGTTTGATAAGCTTGCAAATATGTTTCATGAGCAAGCAACGAGAGGAAAAATGTCCCGTGTTTTGAGAAGATCTGCAATCAAAACTATTGGAGAATGCGGGCATCGATCCCGCTACTTCTCGCATGCAAAGCGAGCGCTCTACCATTTGAGCTAATTCCCCATTTGTGCCGCTGGGCTGTGGTGCTTGAGACACTACAGGTGTGATTTACCCATGTTGGTAAACCGGTTGTATTAAAGCTTTTTTTTTATTTTTTTTAAGTATGGATGTCACTCTGCCGTAAGGAAAGGAAGAGTGTGGAGCTTGCGGGGTGCCAGGTGTTGTAAAAGTATAGGTTACCCATAGGTTTTACCATTTTCTAACATGCTAGGAGTCAAGAATTGTGAGGAGGAAAAAAAAAATCCCCAAATCAGGCTAAGAAAGTGGCAATGTAGAAGAAATGGTGCAGATCCTTTGGCTTTTTTGGTTGTTGGCCCAGAAGTCTACACCTGCCCCCCTCTGTTGAAGTAGAGACAATGGGTAGTATGAGAAATTGAGAT
>NC_134690.1:870000-922500 GCF_050947455.1 Rhinoderma darwinii | reverse complement strand
TTTTTTTTTTTTTTTTTTTAAAGTATGGATGTCACTCTGCCGTAAGGAAAGGAAGAGTGTGGAGCTTGCAGGGTGCCAGGTGTTGTAAAAGTATAGGTTACCCATAGGTTTTACCATTTTCTAACATGCTAGGAGTCAAGAATTGTGAGGAGGAAAAAAAAATCCCCAAATCAGGCTAAGAAAGTGGCAATGTAGAAGAAATGGTGCAGATCCTTTGGCTTTTTTGGTTGTTGGCCCAGAAGTCTACACCTGCCCCCCTCTGTTGAAGTAGAGACAATGGGTAGTATGAGAAATTGAGATTTAAAAAGCTGGATAAGAGCACTTAGCAGAGGATGGTTTCGATCCATCGACCTCTGGGTTATGGGCCCAGCACGCTTCCGCTGCGCCACTCTGCTGTTGCTTGCCTTCTAAGCTTGCCACTGCCTGTTTGATAAGCTTGCAAATATGTTTCATGAGCAAGCAACGAGAGGAAAAATGTCCCGTGTTTTGAGAAGATCTGCAATCAAAACTATTGGAGAATGCGGGCATCGATCCCGCTACTTCTCGCATGCAAAGCGAGCGCTCTACCATTTGAGCTAATTCCCCATTTGTGCCGCTGGGCTGTGGTGCTTGAGACACTACAGGTGTGATTTACCCATGTTGGTAAACCGGTTGTATTAAAGCTTTTTTTTTTTTTTTTTTAAGTATGGATGTCACTCTGCCGTAAGGAAAGGAAGAGTGTGGAGCTTGCGGGGTGCCAGGTGTTGTAAAAGTATAGGTTACCCATAGGTTTTACCATTTTCTAACATGCTAGGAGTCAAGAATTGTGAGGAGGAAAAAAAAAATCCCCAAATCAGGCTAAGAAAGTGGCAATGTAGAAGAAATGGTGCAGATCCTTTGGCTTTTTTGGTTGTTGGCCCAGAGGTCTACACCTGCCCCCCTCTGTTGAAGTAGAGACAATGGGTAGTATGAGAAATTGAGATTTAAAAAGCTGGATAAGAGCACTTAGCAGAGGATGGTTTCGATCCATCGACCTCTGGGTTATGGGCCCAGCACGCTTCCGCTGCGCCACTCTGCTATTGCTTGCCTTCTAAGCTTGCCACTGCCTGTTTCCTAAGCTTGCAAATATGTTTCATGAGCAAGCAACGAGAGGAAAAATGTCCCGTGTTTTGAGAAGATCTGCAATCAAAACTATTGGAGAATGCGGGCATCGATCCCGCTACTTCTCGCATGCAAAGCGAGCGCTCTACCATTTGAGCTAATTCCCCATTTGTGCCGCTGGGCTGTGGTGCTTGAGACACTACAGGTGTGATTTACCCATGTTGGTAAACCGGTTGTATTAAAGCTTTTTTTTTTTTTTTTTTTAAGTATGGATGTCACTCTGCCGTAAGGAAAGGAAGAGTGTGGAGCTTGCGGGGTGCCAGGTGTTGTAAAAGTATAGGTTACCCATAGGTTTTACCATTTTCTAACATGCTAGGAGTCAAGAATTGTGAGGAGGAAAAAAAAAATCCCCAAATCAGGCTAAGAAAGTGGCAATGTAGAAGAAATGGTGCAGATCCTTTGGCTTTTTTGGTTGTTGGCCCAGAGGTCTACACCTGCCCCCCTCTGTTGAAGTAGAGACAATGGGTAGTATGAGAAATTGAGATTTAAAAAGCTGGATAAGAGCACTTAGCAGAGGATGGTTTCGATCGATCGACCTCTGGGTTATGGGCCCAGCACGCTTCCGCTGCGCCACTCTGCTGTTGCTTGCCTTCTAAGCTTGCCACTGCCTGTTTCCTAAGCTTGCAAATATGTTTCATGAGCAAGCAACGAGAGGAAAAATGTCCCGTGTTTTGAGAAGATCTGCAATCAAAACTATTGGAGAATGCGGGCATCGATCCCGCTACTTCTCGCATGCAAAGCGAGCGCTCTACCATTTGAGCTAATTCCCCATTTGTGCCGCTGGGCTGTGGTGCTTGAGACACTACAGGTGTGATTTACCCATGTTGGTAAACCGGTTGTATTAAAGCTTTTTTTTTTTTTTTTTTAAGTATGGATGTCACTCTGCCGTAAGGAAAGGAAGAGTGTGGAGCTTGCGGGGTGCCAGGTGTTGTAAAAGTATAGGTTACCCATAGGTTTTACCATTTTCTAACATGCTAGGAGTCAAGAATTGTGAGGAGGAAAAAAAAAATCCCCAAATCAGGCTAAGAAAGTGGCAATGTAGAAGAAATGGTGCAGATCCTTTGGCTTTTTTGGTTGTTGGCCCAGAGGTCTACACCTGCCCCCCTCTGTTGAAGTAGAGACAATGGGTAGTATGAGAAATTGAGATTTAAAAAGCTGGATAAGAGCACTTAGCAGAGGATGGTTTAGATCCATCGACCTCTGGGTTATGGGCCCAGCACGCTTCCGCTGCGCCACTCTGCTGTTGCTTGCCTTCTAAGCTTGCCACTGCCTGTTTCCTAAGCTTGCAAATATGTTTCATGAGCAAGCAACGAGAGGAAAAATGTCCCGTGTTTTGAGAAGATCTGCAATCAAAACTATTGGAGAATGCGGGCATCGATCCCGCTACTTCTCGCATGCAAAGCGAGCGCTCTACCATTTGAGCTAATTCCCCATTTGTGCCGCTGGGCTGTGGTGCTTGAGACACCACAGGTGTGATTTACACATGTTGGTAAACCGGTTGCATTAAAGCTTTTTTTTTTTTTTTTTTTTAAGTATGGATGTCACTCTGCCGTAAGGAAAGGAAGAGTGTGGAGCTTGCGGGGTGCCAGGTGTTGTAAAAGTATAGGTTACCCATAGGTTTTACCATTTTCTAACATGCTAGGAGTCAAGAATTGTGAGGAGGAAAAAAAAAATCCCCAAATCAGGCTAAGAAAGTGGCAATGTAGAAGAAATGGTGCAGATCCTTTGGCTTTTTTGGTTGTTGGCCCAGATGTCTACACCTGCCCCCCTCTGTTGAAGTAGAGACAATGGGTAGTATGAGAAATTGAGATTTAAAAAGCTGGATAAGAGCACTTAGCAGAGGATGGTTTCGATCCATCGACCTCTGGGTTATGGGCCCAGCACGCTTCCGCTGTGCCACTCTGCTGTTGCTTGCCTTCTAAGCTTGCCACTGCCTGTTTGATAAGCTTGCAAATATGTTTCATGAGCAAGCAACGAGAGGAAAAATGTCCCGTGTTTTGAGAAGATCTGCAATCAAAACTATTGGAGAATGCGGGCATCGATCCCGCTACTTCTCGCATGCAAAGCGAGCGCTCTACCATTTGAGCTAATTCCCCATTTGTGCCGCCGGGTTGTGGTGCTTGAGACACCACAGGTGTGATTTACCCATGTTGGTAAACCGGTTGCATTAAAGCTTTTTTTTTTTTTTTTTTTAAAGTATGGATGTCACTCTGCCGTAAGGAAAGGAAGAGTGTGGAGCTTGCAGGGTGCCAGGTGTTGTAAAAGTATAGGTTACCCATAGGTTTTACCATTTTCTAACATGCTAGGAGTCAAGTATTGTGAGGAGGAAAAAAAAATCCCCAAATCAGGCTAAGAAAGTGGCAATGTAGAAGAAATGGTGCAGATCCTTTGGCTTTTTTGGTTGTTGGCCCAGAAGTCTACACCTGCCCCCCTCTGTTGAAGTAGAGACAATGGGTAGTATGAGAAATTGAGATTTAAAAAGCTGGATAAGAGCACTTAGCAGAGGATGGTTTCGATCCATCGACCTCTGGGTTATGGGCCCAGCACGCTTCCGCTGCGCCACTCTGCTGTTGCTTGCCTTCTAAGCTTGCCACTGCCTGTTTGATAAGCTTGCAAATATGTTTCATGAGCAAGCAACGAGAGGAAAAATGTCCCGTGTTTTGAGAAGATCTGCAATCAAAACTATTGGAGAATGCGGGCATCGATCCCGCTACTTCTCGCATGCAAAGCGAGCGCTCTACCATTTGAGCTAATTCCCCATTTGTGCCGCTGGGCTGTGGTGCTTGAGACACTACAGGTGTGATTTACCCATGTTGGTAAACCGGTTGTATTAAAGCTTTTTTTTTTTTTTTTTTTAAGTATGGATGTCACTCTGCCGTAAGGAAAGGAAGAGTGTGGAGCTTGCGGGGTGCCAGGTGTTGTAAAAGTATAGGTTACCCATAGGTTTTACCATTTTCTAACATGCTAGGAGTCAAGAATTGTGAGGAGGAAAAAAAAAATCCCCAAATCAGGCTAAGAAAGTGGCAATGTAGAAGAAATGGTGCAGATCCTTTGGCTTTTTTGGTTGTTGGCCCAGAAGTCTACACCTGCCCCCCTCTGTTGAAGTAGAGACAATGGGTAGTATGAGAAATTGAGATTTAAAAAGCTGGATAAGAGCACTTAGCAGAGGATGGTTTCGATCCATCGACCTCTGGGTTATGGGCCCAGCACGCTTCCGCTGCGCCACTCTGCTGTTGCTTACCTTCTGAGCTTGCCTTCAAAGCTTGCCACTGACTGTTTGCTAAGCTTGCAAATATGTTTCATGAGCAAGCAACGAGAGGAAAAATGTCCCGTGTTTTGAGAAGATCTGCAATCAAAACTATTGGAGAATGCGGGCATCGATCCCGCTACTTCTCGCATGCAAAGCGAGCGCTCTACCATTTGAGCTAATTCCCCATTTGTGCCGCCGGGTTGTGGTGCTTGAGACACCACAGGTGTGATTTACCCATGTTGGTAAACCGGTTGCATTAAAGCTTTTTTTTTTTTTTTTTTTAAAGTATGGATGTCACTCTGCCGTAAGGAAAGGAAGAGTGTGGAGCTTGCAGGGTGCCAGGTGTTGTAAAAGTATAGGTTACCCATAGGTTTTACCATTTTCTAACATGCTAGGAGTCAAGTATTGTGAGGAGGAAAAAAAAATCCCCAAATCAGGCTAAGAAAGTGGCAATGTAGAAGAAATGGTGCAGATCCTTTGGCTTTTTTGGTTGTTGGCCCAGAAGTCTACACCTGCCCCCCTCTGTTGAAGTAGAGACAATGGGTAGTATGAGAAATTGAGATTTAAAAAGCTGGATAAGAGCACTTAGCAGAGGATGGTTTCGATCCATCGACCTCTGGGTTATGGGCCCAGCACGCTTCCGCTGCGCCACTCTGCTGTTGCTTGCCTTCTAAGCTTGCCACTGCCTGTTTGATAAGCTTGCAAATATGTTTCATGAGCAAGCAACGAGAGGAAAAATGTCCCGTGTTTTGAGAAGATCTGCAATCAAAACTATTGGAGAATGCGGGCATCGATCCCGCTACTTCTCGCATGCAAAGCGAGCGCTCTACCATTTGAGCTAATTCCCCATTTGTGCCGCTGGGCTGTGGTGCTTGAGACACTACAGGTGTGATTTACCCATGTTGGTAAACCGGTTGTATTAAAGCTTTTTTTTTTTTTTTTTTAAGTATGGATGTCACTCTGCCGTAAGGAAAGGAAGAGTGTGGAGCTTGCGGGGTGCCAGGTGTTGTAAAAGTATAGGTTACCCATAGGTTTTACCATTTTCTAACATGCTAGGAGTCAAGAATTGTGAGGAGGAAAAAAAAAATCCCCAAATCAGGCTAAGAAAGTGGCAATGTAGAAGAAATGGTGCAGATCCTTTGGCTTTTTTGGTTGTTGGCCCAGAAGTCTACACCTGCCCCCCTCTGTTGAAGTAGAGACAATGGGTAGTATGAGAAATTGAGATTTAAAAAGCTGGATAAGAGCACTTAGCAGAGGATGGTTTCGATCCATCGACCTCTGGGTTATGGGCCCAGCACGCTTCCGCTGCGCCACTCTGCTGTTGCTTGCCTTCTAAGCTTGCCACTGCCTGTTTGATAAGCTTGCAAATATGTTTCATGAGCAAGCAACGAGAGGAAAAATGTCCCGTGTTTTGAGAAGATCTGCAATCAAAACTATTGGAGAATGCGGGCATCGATCCCGCTACTTCTCGCATGCAAAGCGAGCGCTCTACCATTTGAGCTAATTCCCCATTTGTGCCGCCGGGTTGTGGTGCTTGAGACACCACAGGTGTGATTTACCCATGTTGGTAAACCGGTTGCATTAAAGCTTTTTTTTTTTTTTTTTTTAAAGTATGGATGTCACTCTGCCGTAAGGAAAGGAAGAGTGTGGAGCTTGCAGGGTGCCAGGTGTTGTAAAAGTATAGGTTACCCATAGGTTTTACCATTTTCTAACATGCTAGGAGTCAAGAATTGTGAGGAGGAAAAAAAAATCCCCAAATCAGGCTAAGAAAGTGGCAATGTAGAAGAAATGGTGCAGATCCTTTGGCTTTTTTGGTTGTTGGCCCAGAAGTCTACACCTGCCCCCCTCTGTTGAAGTAGAGACAATGGGTAGTATGAGAAATTGAGATTTAAAAAGCTGGATAAGAGCACTTAGCAGAGGATGGTTTCGATCCATCGACCTCTGGGTTATGGGCCCAGCACGCTTCCGCTGCGCCACTCTGCTGTTGCTTGCCTTCTAAGCTTGCCACTGCCTGTTTGATAAGCTTGCAAATATGTTTCATGAGCAAGCAACGAGAGGAAAAATGTCCCGTGTTTTGAGAAGATCTGCAATCAAAACTATTGGAGAATGCGGGCATCGATCCCGCTACTTCTCGCATGCAAAGCGAGCGCTCTACCATTTGAGCTAATTCCCCATTTGTGCCGCTGGGCTGTGGTGCTTGAGACACTACAGGTGTGATTTACCCATGTTGGTAAACCGGTTGTATTAAAGCTTTTTTTTTTTTTTTTTTAAGTATGGATGTCACTCTGCCGTAAGGAAAGGAAGAGTGTGGAGCTTGCGGGGTGCCAGGTGTTGTAAAAGTATAGGTTACCCATAGGTTTTACCATTTTCTAACATGCTAGGAGTCAAGAATTGTGAGGAGGAAAAAAAAAATCCCCAAATCAGGCTAAGAAAGTGGCAATGTAGAAGAAATGGTGCAGATCCTTTGGCTTTTTTGGTTGTTGGCCCAGAGGTCTACACCTGCCCCCCTCTGTTGAAGTAGAGACAATGGGTAGTATGAGAAATTGAGATTTAAAAAGCTGGATAAGAGCACTTAGCAGAGGATGGTTTCGATCCATCGACCTCTGGGTTATGGGCCCAGCACGCTTCCGCTGCGCCACTCTGCTGTTGCTTGCCTTCTAAGCTTGCCACTGCCTGTTTGATAAGCTTGCAAATATGTTTCATGAGCAAGCAACGAGAGGAAAAATGTCCCGTGTTTTGAGAAGATCTGCAATCAAAACTATTGGAGAATGCGGGCATCGATCCCGCTACTTCTCGCATGCAAAGCGAGCGCTCTACCATTTGAGCTAATTCCCCATTTGTGCCGCTGGGCTGTGGTGCTTGAGACACCACAGGTGTGATTTACCCATGTTGGTAAACCGGTTGCATTAAAGCTTTTTTTTTTTTTTTTTTAAGTATGGATGTCACTCTGCCGTAAGGAAAGGAAGAGTGTGGAGCTTGCGGGGTGCCAGGTGTTGTAAAAGTATAGGTTACCCATAGGTTTTACCATTTTCTAACATGCTAGGAGTCAAGAATTGTGAGGAGGAAAAAAAAAATCCCCAAATCAGGCTAAGAAAGTGGCAATGTAGAAGAAATGGTGCAGATCCTTTGGCTTTTTTGGTTGTTGGCCCAGAAGTCTACACCTGCCCCCCTCTATTGAAGTAGAGACAATGGGTAGTATGAGAAATTGAGATTTAAAAAGCTGGATAAGAGCACTTAGCAGAGGATGGTTTCGATCCATCGACCTCTGGGTTATGGGCCCAGCACGCTTCCGCTGCGCCACTCTGCTGTTGCTTTCCTTCTAAGCTTGCCTTCAAAGCTTGCCACTGACTGTTTGCTAAGCTTGCAAATATGTTTCATGAGCAAGCAACGAGAGGAAAAATGTCCCGTGTTTTGAGAAGATCTGCAATCAAAACTATTGGAGAATGCGGGCATCGATCCCGCTACTTCTCGCATGCAAAGCGAGCGCTCTACCATTTGAGCTAATTCCCCATTTGTGCCGCTGGGCTGTGGTGCTTGAGACACTACAGGTGTGATTTACCCATGTTGGTAAACCGGTTGTATTAAAGCTTTTTTTTTTTTTTTTTTAAGTATGGATGTCACTCTGCCGTAAGGAAAGGAAGAGTGTGGAGCTTGCGGGGTGCCAGGTGTTGTAAAAGTATAGGTTACCCATAGGTTTTACCATTTTCTAACATGCTAGGAGTCAAGAATTGTGAGGAGGAAAAAAAAAATCCCCAAATCAGGCTAAGAAAGTGGCAATGTAGAAGAAATGGTGCAGATCCTTTGGCTTTTTTGGTTGTTGGCCCAGAGGTCTACACCTGCCCCCCTCTGTTGAAGTAGAGACAATGGGTAGTATGAGAAATTGAGATTTAAAAAGCTGGATAAGAGCACTTAGCAGAGGATGGTTTAGATCCATTGACCTCTGGGTTATGGGCCCAGCACGCTTCCGCTGCGCCACTCTGCTGTTGCTTGCCTTCTAAGCTTGCCACTGCCTGTTTGATAAGCTTGCAAATATGTTTCATGAGCAAGCAACGAGAGGAAAAATGTCCCGTGTTTTGAGAAGATCTGCAATCAAAACTATTGGAGAATGCGGACATCGATCCCGCTACTTCTCGCATGCAAAGCGAGCGCTCTACCATTTGAGCTAATTCCCCATTTGTGCCGCCGGGTTGTGGTGCTTGAGACACCACAGGTGTGATTTACCCATGTTGGTAAACCGGTTGCATTAAAGCTTTTTTTTTTTTTTTTTTTTAAGTATGGATGTCACACTGCCGTAAGGAAAGGAAGAGTGTGGAGCTTGCGGGGTGCCAGGTGTTGTAAAAGTATAGGTTACCCATAGGTTTTACCATTTTCTAACATGCTAGGAGTCAAGAATTGTGAGGAGGAAAAAAAAAATCCCCAAATCAGGCTAAGAAAGTGGCAATGTAGAAGAAATGGTGCAGATCCTTTGGCTTTTTTGGTTGTTGGCCCAGAAGTCTACACCTGCCCCCCTCTGTTGAAGTAGAGACAATGGGTAGTATGAGAAATTGAGATTTAAAAAGCTGGATAAGAGCACTTAGCAGAGGATGGTTTCGATCCATCGACCTCTGGGTTATGGGCCCAGCACGCTTCCGCTGCGCCACTCTGCTGTTGCTTTCCTTCTAAGCTTGCCTTCTAAGCTTGCCACTGACTGTTTGCTAAGCTTGCAAATATGTTTCATGAGCAAGCAACGAGAGGAAAAATGTCCCGTGTTTTGAGAAGATCTGCAATCAAAACTATTGGAGAATGCGGGCATCGATCCCGCTACTTCTCGCATGCAAAGCGAGCGCTCTACCATTTGAGCTAATTCCCCATTTGTGCCGCCGGGTTGTGGTGCTTGAGACACCACAGGTGTGATTTACCCATGTTGGTAAACCGGTTGCATTAAAGCTTTTTTTTTTTTTTTTTTTAAAGTATGGATGTCACTCTGCCGTAAGGAAAGGAAGAGTGTGGAGCTTGCAGGGTGCCAGGTGTTGTAAAAGTATAGGTTACCCATAGGTTTTACCATTTTCTAACATGCTAGGAGTCAAGAATTGTGAGGAGGAAAAAAAAATCCCCAAATCAGGCTAAGAAAGTGGCAATGTAGAAGAAATGGTGCAGATCCTTTGGCTTTTTTGGTTGTTGGCCCAGAAGTCTACACCTGCCCCCCTCTGTTGAAGTAGAGACAATGGGTAGTATGAGAAATTGAGATTTAAAAAGCTGGATAAGAGCACTTAGCAGAGGATGGTTTCGATCCATCGACCTCTGGGTTATGGGCCCAGCACGCTTCCGCTGCGCCACTCTGCTGTTGCTTGCCTTCTAAGCTTGCCACTGCCTGTTTGATAAGCTTGCAAATATGTTTCATGAGCAAGCAACGAGAGGAAAAATGTCCCGTGTTTTGAGAAGATCTGCAATCAAAACTATTGGAGAATGCGGGCATCGATCCCGCTACTTCTCGCATGCAAAGCGAGCGCTCTACCATTTGAGCTAATTCCCCATTTGTGCCGCTGGGCTGTGGTGCTTGAGACACTACAGGTGTGATTTACCCATGTTGGTAAACCGGTTGTATTAAAGCTTTTTTTTTTTTTTTTTTAAGTATGGATGTCACTCTGCCGTAAGGAAAGGAAGAGTGTGGAGCTTGCGGGGTGCCAGGTGTTGTAAAAGTATAGGTTACCCATAGGTTTTACCATTTTCTAACATGCTAGGAGTCAAGAATTGTGAGGAGGAAAAAAAAAATCCCCAAATCAGGCTAAGAAAGTGGCAATGTAGAAGAAATGGTGCAGATCCTTTTGCTTTTTTGGTTGTTGGCCCAGAGGTCTACACCTGCCCCCCTCTGTTGAAGTAGAGACAATGGGTAGTATGAGAAATTGAGATTTAAAAAGCTGGATAAGAGCACTTAGCAGAGGATGGTTTCGATCCATCGACCTCTGGGTTATGGGCCCAGCACGCTTCCGCTGCGCCACTCTGCTGTTGCTTGCCTTCTAAGCTTGCCACTGCCTGTTTGATAAGCTTGCAAATATGTTTCATGAGCAAGCAACGAGAGGAAAAATGTCCCGTGTTTTGAGAAGATCTGCAATCAAAACTATTGGAGAATGCGGGCATCGATCCCGCTACTTCTCGCATGCAAAGCGAGCGCTCTACCATTTGAGCTAATTCCCCATTTGTGCCGCTGGGCTGTGGTGCTTGAGACACCACAGGTGTGATTTACCCATGTTGGTAAACCGGTTGCATTAAAGCTTTTTTTTTTTTTTTTTTAAGTATGGATGTCACTCTGCCGTAAGGAAAGGAAGAGTGTGGAGCTTGCGGGGTGCCAGGTGTTGTAAAAGTATAGGTTACCCATAGGTTTTACCATTTTCTAACATGCTAGGAGTCAAGAATTGTGAGGAGGAAAAAAAAAATCCCCAAATCAGGCTAAGAAAGTGGCAATGTAGAAGAAATGGTGCAGATCCTTTGGCTTTTTTGGTTGTTGGCCCAGAAGTCTACACCTGCCCCCCTCTGTTGAAGTAGAGACAATGGGTAGTATGAGAAATTGAGATTTAAAAAGCTGGATAAGAGCACTTAGCAGAGGATGGTTTCGATCCATCGACCTCTGGGTTATGGGCCCAGCACGCTTCCGCTGCGCCACTCTGCTGTTGCTTGCCTTCTAAGCTTGCCACTGCCTGTTTGATAAGCTTGCAAATATGTTTCATGAGCAAGCAACGAGAGGAAAAATGTCCCGTGTTTTGAGAAGATCTGCAATCAAAACTATTGGAGAATGCGGGCATCGATCCCGCTACTTCTCGCATGCAAAGCGAGCGCTCTACCATTTGAGCTAATTCCCAATTTGTGCCGCTGGGCTGTGGTGCTTGAGACACTACAGGTGTGATTTACCCATGTTGGTAAACCGGTTGTATTAAAGCTTTTTTTTTTTTTTTTTTAAGTATGGATGTCACTCTGCCGTAAGGAAAGGAAGAGTGTGGAGCTTGCGGGGTGCCAGGTGTTGTAAAAGTATAGGTTACCCATAGGTTTTACCATTTTCTAACATGCTAGGAGTCAAGAATTGTGAGGAGGAAAAAAAAAATCCCCAAATCAGGCTAAGAAAGTGGCAATGTAGAAGAAATGGTGCAGATCCTTTGGCTTTTTTGGTTGTTGGCCCAGAAGTCTACACCTGCCCCCCTCTGTTGAAGTAGAGACAATGGGTAGTATGAGAAATTGAGATTTAAAAAGCTGGATAAGAGCACTTAGCAGAGGATGGTTTCGATCCATCGACCTCTGGGTTATGGGCCCAGCACGCTTCCGCTGCGCCACTCTGCTGTTGCTTGCCTTCTAAGCTTGCCACTGCCTGTTTCCTAAGCTTGCAAATATGTTTCATGAGCAAGCAACGAGAGGAAAAATGTCCCGTGTTTTGAGAAGATCTGCAATCAAAACTATTGGAGAATGCGGGCATTGATCCTGCTACTTCTCGCATGCAAAGCGAGCGCTCTACCATTTGAGCTAATTCCCCATTTGTGCCGCTGGGCTGTGGTGCTTGAGACACCACAGGTGTGATTTACACATGTTGGTAAACCGGTTGCATTAAAGCTTATTTTTTTTTTTTTTTTTTTTTTTAAGTATGGATGTCACTCTGCCGTAAGGAAAGGAAGAGTGTGGAGCTTGCGGGGTGCCAGGTGTTGTAAAAGTATAGGTTACCCATAGGTTTTACCATTTTCTAACATGCTAGGAGTCAAGAATTGTGAGGAGGAAAAAAAAATCCCCAAATCAGGCTAAGAAAGTGGCAATGTAGAAGAAATGGTGCAGATCCTTTGGCTTTTTTGGTTGTTGGCCCAGAAGTCTACACCTGCCCCCCTCTGTTGAAGTAGAGACAATGGGTAGTATGAGAAATTGAGATTTAAAAAGCTGGATAAGAGCACTTAGCAGAGGATGGTTTCGATCCATCGACCTCTGGGTTATGGGCCCAGCACGCTTCCGCTGCGCCACTCTGCTGTTGCTTGCCTTCTAAGCTTGCCACTGCCTGTTTGATAAGCTTGCAAATATGTTTCATGAGCAAGCAACGAGAGGAAAAATGTCCCGTGTTTTGAGAAGATCTGCAATCAAAACTATTGGAGAATGCGGGCATCGATCCCGCTACTTCTCGCATGCAAAGCGAGCGCTCTACCATTTGAGCTAATTCCCCATTTGTGCCGCTGGGCTGTGGTGCTTGAGACACCACAGGTGTGATTTACCCATGTTGGTAAACCGGTTGCATTAAAGCTTTTTTTTTTTTTTTTTTTAAAGTATGGATGTCACTCTGCCGTAAGGAAAGGAAGAGTGTGGAGCTTGCAGGGTGCCAGGTGTTGTAAAAGTATAGGTTACCCATAGGTTTTACCATTTTCTAACATGCTAGGAGTCAAGAATTGTGAGGAGGAAAAAAAAATCCCCAAATCAGGCTAAGAAAGTGGCAATGTAGAAGAAATGGTGCAGATCCTTTGGCTTTTTTGGTTGTTGGCCCAGAAGTCTACACCTGCCCCCCTCTGTTGAAGTAGAGACAATGGGTAGTATGAGAAATTGAGATTTAAAAAGCTGGATAAGAGCACTTAGCAGAGGATGGTTTCGATCCATCGACCTCTGGGTTATGGGCCCTGCACGCTTCCGCTGCGCCACTCTGCTGTTGCTTGCCTTCTAAGCTTGCCACTGCCTGTTTGATAAGCTTGCAAATATGTTTCATGAGCAAGCAACGAGAGGAAAAATGTCCCGTGTTTTGAGAAGATCTGCAATCAAAACTATTGGAGAATGCGGGCATCGATCCCGCTACTTCTCGCATGCAAAGCGAGCGCTCTACCATTTGAGCTAATTCCCCATTTGTGCCGCTGGGCTGTGGTGCTTGAGACACTACAGGTGTGATTTACCCATGTTGGTAAACCGGTTGTATTAAAGCTTTTTTTTTTTTTTTTTTAAGTATGGATGTCACTCTGCCGTAAGGAAAGGAAGAGTGTGGAGCTTGCGGGGTGCCAGGTGTTGTAAAAGTATAGGTTACCCATAGGTTTTACCATTTTCTAACATGCTAGGAGTCAAGAATTGTGAGGAGGAAAAAAAAAATCCCCAAATCAGGCTAAGAAAGTGGCAATGTAGAAGAAATGGTGCAGATCCTTTGGCTTTTTTGGTTGTTGGCCCAGAAGTCTACACCTGCCCCCCTCTGTTGAAGTAGAGACAATGGGTAGTATGAGAAATTGAGATTTAAAAAGCTGGATAAGAGCACTTAGCAGAGGATGGTTTCGATCCATCGACCTCTGGGTTATGGGCCCAGCACGCTTCCGCTGCGCCATTCTGCTGTTGCTTGCCTTCTAAGCTTGCCACTGCCTGTTTGATAAGCTTGCAAATATGTTTCATGAGCAAGCAACGAGAGGAAAAATGTCCCGTGTTTTGAGAAGATCTGCAATCAAAACTATTGGAGAATGCGGGCATCGATCCCGCTACTTCTCGCATGCAAAGCGAGCGCTCTACCATTTGAGCTAATTCCCCATTTGTGCCGCTGGGCTGTGGTGCTTGAGACACTACAGGTGTGATTTACCCATGTTGGTAAACCGGTTGTATTAAAGCTTTTTTTTTTTTTTTTTTAAGTATGGATGTCACTCTGCCGTAAGGAAAGGAAGAGTGTGGAGCTTGCGGGGTGCCAGGTGTTGTAAAAGTATAGGTTACCCATAGGTTTTACCATTTTCTAACATGCTAGGAATCAAGAATTGTGAGGAGGAAAAAAAAAATCCCCAAATCAGGCTAAGAAAGTGGCAATGTAGAAGAAATGGTGCAGATCCTTTGGCTTTTTTGGTTGTTGGCCCAGAAGTCTACACCTGCCCCCCTCTGTTGAAGTAGAGACAATGGGTAGTATGAGAAATTGAGATTTAAAAAGCTGGATAAGAGCACTTAGCAGAGGATGGTTTCGATCCATCGACCTCTGGGTTATGGGCCCAGCACGCTTCCGCTGCGCCACTCTGCTGTTGCTTGCCTTCTAAGCTTGCCACTGCCTGTTTGATAAGCTTGCAAATATGTTTCATGAGCAAGCAACGAGAGGAAAAATGTCCCGTGTTTTGAGAAGATCTGCAATCAAAACTATTGGAGAATGCGGGCATCGATCCCGCTACTTCTCGCATGCAAAGCGAGCGCTCTACCATTTGAGCTAATTCCCCATTTGTGCCGCTGGGCTGTGGTGCTTGAGACACTACAGGTGTGATTTACCCATGTTGGTAAACCGGTTGTATTAAAGCTTTTTTTTTTTTTTTTTTAAGTATGGATGTCACTCTGCCGTAAGGAAAGGAAGAGTGTGGAGCTTGCGGGGTGCCAGGTGTTGTAAAAGTATAGGTTACCCATAGGTTTTACCATTTTCTAACATGCTAGGAGTCAAGAATTGTGAGGAGGAAAAAAAAAATCCCCAAATCAGGCTAAGAAAGTGGCAATGTAGAAGAAATGGTGCAGATCCTTTGGCTTTTTTGGTTGTTGGCCCAGAGGTCTACACCTGCCCCCCTCTGTTGAAGTAGAGACAATGGGTAGTATGAGAAATTGAGATTTAAAAAGCTGGATAAGAGCACTTAGCAGAGGATGGTTTCGATCCATCGACCTCTGGGTTATGGGCCCAGCACGCTTCCGCTGCGCCACTCTGCTGTTGCTTGCCTTCTAAGCTTGCCACTGCCTGTTTCCTAAGCTTGCAAATATGTTTCATGAGCAAGCAACGAGAGGAAAAATATCCCGTGTTTTGAGAAGATCTGCAATCAAAACTATTGGAGAATGCGGGCATCGATCCTGCTACTTCTCGCATGCAAAGCGAGCGCTCTACCATTTGAGCTAATTCCCCATTTGTGCCGCTGGGCTGTGGTGCTTGAGACACCACAGGTGTGATTTACACATGTTGGTAAACCGGTTGCATTAAAGCTTATTTTTTTTTTTTTTTTTTTTTTTAAGTATGGATGTCACTCTGCCGTAAGGAAAGGAAGAGTGTGGAGCTTGCGGGGTGCCAGGTGTTGTAAAAGTATAGGTTACCCATAGGTTTTACCATTTTCTAACATGCTAGGAGTCAAGAATTGTGAGGAGGAAAAAAAAATCCCCAAATCAGGCTAAGAAAGTGGCAATGTAGAAGAAATGGTGCAGATCCTTTGGCTTTTTTGGTTGTTGGCCCAGAAGTCTACACCTGCCCCCCTCTGTTGAAGTAGAGACAATGGGTAGTATGAGAAATTGAGATTTAAAAAGCTGGATAAGAGCACTTAGCAGAGGATGGTTTCGATCCATCGACCTCTGGGTTATGGGCCCAGCACGCTTCCGCTGCGCCACTCTGCTGTTGCTTGCCTTCTAAGCTTGCCACTGCCTGTTTGATAAGCTTGCAAATATGTTTCATGAGCAAGCAACGAGAGGAAAAATGTCCCGTGTTTTGAGAAGATCTGCAATCAAAACTATTGGAGAATGCGGGCATCGATCCCGCTACTTCTCGCATGCAAAGCGAGCGCTCTACCATTTGAGCTAATTCCCCATTTGTGCCGCTGGGCTGTGGTGCTTGAGACACCACAGGTGTGATTTACCCATGTTGGTAAACCGGTTGCATTAAAGCTTTTTTTTTTTTTTTTTTTAAAGTATGGATGTCACTCTGCCGTAAGGAAAGGAAGAGTGTGGAGCTTGCAGGGTGCCAGGTGTTGTAAAAGTATAGGTTACCCATAGGTTTTACCATTTTCTAACATGCTAGGAGTCAAGAATTGTGAGGAGGAAAAAAAAATCCCCAAATCAGGCTAAGAAAGTGGCAATGTAGAAGAAATGGTGCAGATCCTTTGGCTTTTTTGGTTGTTGGCCCAGAAGTCTACACCTGCCCCCCTCTGTTGAAGTAGAGACAATGGGTAGTATGAGAAATTGAGATTTAAAAAGCTGGATAAGAGCACTTAGCAGAGGATGGTTTCGATCCATCGACCTCTGGGTTATGGGCCCTGCACGCTTCCGCTGCGCCACTCTGCTGTTGCTTGCCTTCTAAGCTTGCCACTGCCTGTTTGATAAGCTTGCAAATATGTTTCATGAGCAAGCAACGAGAGGAAAAATGTCCCGTGTTTTGAGAAGATCTGCAATCAAAACTATTGGAGAATGCGGGCATCGATCCCGCTACTTCTCGCATGCAAAGCGAGCGCTCTACCATTTGAGCTAATTCCCCATTTGTGCCGCTGGGCTGTGGTGCTTGAGACACTACAGGTGTGATTTACCCATGTTGGTAAACCGGTTGTATTAAAGCTTTTTTTTTTTTTTTTTTAAGTATGGATGTCACTCTGCCGTAAGGAAAGGAAGAGTGTGGAGCTTGCGGGGTGCCAGGTGTTGTAAAAGTATAGGTTACCCATAGGTTTTACCATTTTCTAACATGCTAGGAGTCAAGAATTGTGAGGAGGAAAAAAAAAATCCCCAAATCAGGCTAAGAAAGTGGCAATGTAGAAGAAATGGTGCAGATCCTTTGGCTTTTTTGGTTGTTGGCCCAGAAGTCTACACCTGCCCCCCTCTGTTGAAGTAGAGACAATGGGTAGTATGAGAAATTGAGATTTAAAAAGCTGGATAAGAGCACTTAGCAGAGGATGGTTTCGATCCATCGACCTCTGGGTTATGGGCCCAGCACGCTTCCGCTGCGCCATTCTGCTGTTGCTTGCCTTCTAAGCTTGCCACTGCCTGTTTGATAAGCTTGCAAATATGTTTCATGAGCAAGCAACGAGAGGAAAAATGTCCCGTGTTTTGAGAAGATCTGCAATCAAAACTATTGGAGAATGCGGGCATCGATCCCGCTACTTCTCGCATGCAAAGCGAGCGCTCTACCATTTGAGCTAATTCCCCATTTGTGCCGCTGGGCTGTGGTGCTTGAGACACTACAGGTGTGATTTACCCATGTTGGTAAACCGGTTGTATTAAAGCTTTTTTTTTTTTTTTTTTAAGTATGGATGTCACTCTGCCGTAAGGAAAGGAAGAGTGTGGAGCTTGCGGGGTGCCAGGTGTTGTAAAAGTATAGGTTACCCATAGGTTTTACCATTTTCTAACATGCTAGGAATCAAGAATTGTGAGGAGGAAAAAAAAAATCCCCAAATCAGGCTAAGAAAGTGGCAATGTAGAAGAAATGGTGCAGATCCTTTGGCTTTTTTGGTTGTTGGCCCAGAAGTCTACACCTGCCCCCCTCTGTTGAAGTAGAGACAATGGGTAGTATGAGAAATTGAGATTTAAAAAGCTGGATAAGAGCACTTAGCAGAGGATGGTTTCAATCCATCGACCTCTGGGTTATGGGCCCAGCACGCTTCCGCTGCGCCACTCTGCTGTTGCTTGCCTTCTAAGCTTGCCACTGCCTGTTTGATAAGCTTGCAAATATGTTTCATGAGCAAGCAACGAGAGGAAAAATGTCCCGTGTTTTGAGAAGATCTGCAATCAAAACTATTGGAGAATGCGGGCATCGATCCCGCTACTTCTCGCATGCAAAGCGAGCGCTCTACCATTTGAGCTAATTCCCCATTTGTGCCGCTGGGCTGTGGTGCTTGAGACACTACAGGTGTGATTTACCCATGTTGGTAAACCGGTTGTATTAAAGCTTTTTTTTTTTTTTTTTTAAGTATGGATGTCACTCTGCCGTAAGGAAAGGAAGAGTGTGGAGCTTGCGGGGTGCCAGGTGTTGTAAAAGTATAGGTTACCCATAGGTTTTACCATTTTCTAACATGCTAGGAGTCAAGAATTGTGAGGAGGAAAAAAAAAATCCCCAAATCAGGCTAAGAAAGTGGCAATGTAGAAGAAATGGTGCAGATCCTTTGGCTTTTTTGGTTGTTGGCCCAGAGGTCTACACCTGCCCCCCTCTGTTGAAGTAGAGACAATGGGTAGTATGAGAAATTGAGATTTAAAAAGCTGGATAAGAGCACTTAGCAGAGGATGGTTTCGATCCATCGACCTCTGGGTTATGGGCCCAGCACGCTTCCGCTGCGCCACTCTGCTGTTGCTTGCCTTCTAAGCTTGCCACTGCCTGTTTCCTAAGCTTGCAAATATGTTTCATGAGCAAGCAACGAGAGGAAAAATGTCCCGTGTTTTGAGAAGATCTGCAATCAAAACTATTGGAGAATGCGGGCATCGATCCCGCTACTTCTCGCATGCAAAGCGAGCGCTCTACCATTTGAGCTAATTCCCCATTTGTGCCGCTGGGCTGTGGTGCTTGAGACACTACAGGTGTGATTTACCCATGTTGGTAAACCGGTTGTATTAAAGCTTTTTTTTTTTTTTTTTTTAAGTATGGATGTCACTCTGCCGTAAGGAAAGGAAGAGTGTGGAGCTTGCGGGGTGCCAGGTGTTGTAAAAGTATAGGTTACCCATAGGTTTTACCATTTTCTAACATGCTAGGAATCAAGAATTGTGAGGAGGAAAAAAAAAATCCCCAAATCAGGCTAAGAAAGTGGCAATGTAGAAGAAATGGTGCAGATCCTTTGGCTTTTTTGGTTGTTGGCCCAGAAGTCTACACCTGCCCCCCTCTGTTGAAGTAGAGACAATGGGTAGTATGAGAAATTGAGATTTAAAAAGCTGGATAAGAGCACTTAGCAGAGGATGGTTTCGATCCATCGACCTCTGGGTTATGGGCCCAGCACGCTTCCGCTGCGCCACTCTGCTGTTGCTTGCCTTCTAAGCTTGCCACTGCCTGTTTGATAAGCTTGCAAATATGTTTCATGAGCAAGCAACGAGAGGAAAAATGTCCCGTGTTTTGAGAAGATCTGCAATCAAAACTATTGGAGAATGCGGGCATCGATCCCGCTACTTCTCGCATGCAAAGCGAGCGCTCTACCATTTGAGCTAATTCCCCATTTGTGCCGCTGGGCTGTGGTGCTTGAGACACTACAGGTGTGATTTACCCATGTTGGTAAACCGGTTGTATTAAAGCTTTTTTTTTATTTTTTTTAAGTATGGATGTCACTCTGCCGTAAGGAAAGGAAGAGTGTGGAGCTTGCGGGGTGCCAGGTGTTGTAAAAGTATAGGTTACCCATAGGTTTTACCATTTTCTAACATGCTAGGAGTCAAGAATTGTGAGGAGGAAAAAAAAAATCCCCAAATCAGGCTAAGAAAGTGGCAATGTAGAAGAAATGGTGCAGATCCTTTGGCTTTTTTGGTTGTTGGCCCAGAAGTCTACACCTGCCCCCCTCTGTTGAAGTAGAGACAATGGGTAGTATGAGAAATTGAGATTTAAAAAGCTGGATAAGAGCACTTAGCAGAGGATGGTTTCGATCCATCGACCTCTGGGTTATGGGCCCAGCACGCTTCCGCTGCGCCACTCTGCTGTTGCTTGCCTTCTAAGCTTGCCACTGCCTGTTTGATAAGCTTGCAAATATGTTTCATGAGCAAGCAACGAGAGGAAAAATGTCCCGTGTTTTGAGAAGATCTGCAATCAAAACTATTGGAGAATGCGGGCATCGATCCCGCTACTTCTCGCATGCAAAGCGAGCGCTCTACCATTTGAGCTAATTCCCCATTTGTGCCGCTGGGCTGTGGTGCTTGAGACACCACAGGTGTGATTTACCCATGTTGGTAAACCGGTTGTATTAAAGCTTTTTTTTTTTTTTTTTTAAGTATGGATGTCACTCTGCCGTAAGGAAAGGAAGAGTGTGGAGCTTGCGGGGTGCCAGGTGTTGTAAAAGTATAGGTTACCCATAGGTTTTACCATTTTCTAACATGCTAGGAGTCAAGAATTGTGAGGAGGAAAAAAAAATCCCCAAATCAGGCTAAGAAAGTGGCAATGTAGAAGAAATGGTGCAGATCCTTTGGCTTTTTTGGTTGTTGGCCCAGAAGTCTACACCTGCCCCCCTCTGTTGAAGTAGAGACAATGGGTAGTATGAGAAATTGAGATTTAAAAAGCTGGATAAGAGCACTTAGCAGAGGATGGTTTCGATCCATCGACCTCTGGGTTATGGGCCCAGCACGCTTCCGCTGCGCCACTCTGCTGTTGCTTGCCTTCTAAGCTTGCCACTGCCTGTTTGATAAGCTTGCAAATATGTTTCATGAGCAAGCAACGAGAGGAAAAATGTCCCCTGTTTTGAGAAGATCTGCAATCAAAACTATTGGAGAATGCGGGCATCGATCCCGCTACTTCTCGCATGCAAAGCGAGCGCTCTACCATTTGAGCTAATTCCCCATTTGTGCCGCTGGGCTGTGGTGCTTGAGACACTACAGGTGTGATTTACCCATGTTGGTAAACCGGTTGTATTAAAGCTTTTTTTTTTTTTTTTTTAAGTATGGATGTCACTCTGCCGTAAGGAAAGGAAGAGTGTGGAGCTTGCGGGGTGCCAGGTGTTGTAAAAGTATAGGTTACCCATAGGTTTTACCATTTTCTAACATGCTAGGAATCAAGAATTGTGAGGAGGAAAAAAAAAATCCCCAAATCAGGCTAAGAAAGTGGCAATGTAGAAGAAATGGTGCAGATCCTTTGGCTTTTTTGGTTGTTGGCCCAGAAGTCTACACCTGCCCCCCTCTGTTGAAGTAGAGACAATGGGTAGTATGAGAAATTGAGATTTAAAAAGCTGGATAAGAGCACTTAGCAGAGGATGGTTTCGATCCATCGACCTCTGGGTTATGGGCCCAGCACGCTTCCGCTGCGCCACTCTGCTGTTGCTTGCCTTCTAAGCTTGCCACTGCCTGTTTGATAAGCTTGCAAATATGTTTCATGAGCAAGCAACGAGAGGAAAAATGTCCCGTGTTTTGAGAAGATCTGCAATCAAAACTATTGGAGAATGCGGGCATCGATCCCGCTACTTCTCGCATGCAAAGCGAGCGCTCTACCATTTGAGCTAATTCCCCATTTGTGCCGCTGGGCTGTGGTGCTTGAGACACTACAGGTGTGATTTACCCATGTTGGTAAACCGGTTGTATTAAAGCTTTTTTTTTTTTTTTTTTAAGTATGGATGTCACTCTGCCGTAAGGAAAGGAAGAGTGTGGAGCTTGCGGGGTGCCAGGTGTTGTAAAAGTATAGGTTACCCATAGGTTTTACCATTTTCTAACATGCTAGGAGTCAAGAATTGTGAGGAGGAAAAAAAAAATCCCCAAATCAGGCTAAGAAAGTGGCAATGTAGAAGAAATGGTGCAGATCCTTTGGCTTTTTTGGTTGTTGGCCCAGAAGTCTACACCTGCCCCCCTCTGTTGAAGTAGAGACAATGGGTAGTATGAGAAATTGAGATTTAAAAAGCTGGATAAGAGCACTTAGCAGAGGATGGTTTCGATCCATCGACCTCTGGGTTATGGGCCCAGCACACTTCCGCTGCGCCACTCTGCTGTTGCTTGCCTTCTAAGCTTGCCACTGCCTGTTTCCTAAGCTTGCAAATATGTTTCATGAGCAAGCAACGAGAGGAAAAATGTCCCGTGTTTTGAGAAGATCTGCAATCAAAACTATTGGAGAATGCGGGCATCGATCCCGCTACTTCTCGCATGCAAAGCGAGCGCTCTACCATTTGAGCTAATTCCCCATTTGTGCCGCTGGGCTGTGGTGCTTGAGACACTACAGGTGTGATTTACCCATGTTGGTAAACCGGTTGTATTAAAGCTTTTTTTTTTTTTTTTTTAAGTATGGATGTCACTCTGCCGTAAGGAAAGGAAGAGTGTGGAGCTTGCGGGGTGCCAGGTGTTGTAAAAGTATAGGTTACCCATAGGTTTTACCATTTTCTAACATGCTAGGAGTCAAGAATTGTGAGGAGGAAAAAAAAAATCCCCAAATCAGGCTAAGAAAGTGGCAATGTAGAAGAAATGGTGCAGATCCTTTGGCTTTTTTGGTTGTTGGCCCAGAAGTCTACACCTGCCCCCCTCTGTTGAAGTAGAGACAATGGGTAGTATGAGAAATTGAGATTTAAAAAGCTGGATAAGAGCACTTAGCAGAGGATGGTTTCGATCCATCGACCTCTGGGTTATGGGCCCAGCACGCTTCCGCTGCGCCACTCTGCTGTTGCTTGCCTTCTAAGCTTGCCACTGCCTGTTTGATAAGCTTGCAAATATGTTTCATGAGCAAGCAACGAGAGGAAAAATGTCCCGTGTTTTGAGAAGATCTGCAATCAAAACTATTGGAGAATGCGGGCATCGATCCCGCTACTTCTCGCATGCAAAGCGAGCGCTCTACCATTTGAGCTAATTCCCCATTTGTGCCGCTGGGCTGTGGTGCTTGAGACACCACAGGTGTGATTTACCCATGTTGGTAAACCGGTTGTATTAAAGCTTTTTTTTTTTTTTTTTTTTAAGTATGGATGTCACTCTGCCGTAAGGAAAGGAAGAGTGTGGAGCTTGCGGGGTGCCAGGTGTTGTAAAAGTATAGGTTACCCATAGGTTTTACCATTTTCTAACATGCTAGGAGTCAAGAATTGTGAGGAGGAAAAAAAAATCCCCAAATCAGGCTAAGAAAGTGGCAATGTAGAAGAAATGGTGCAGATCCTTTGGCTTTTTTGGTTGTTGGCCCAGAAGTCTACACCTGCCCCCCTCTGTTGAAGTAGAGACAATGGGTAGTATGAGAAATTGAGATTTAAAAAGCTGGATAAGAGCACTTAGCAGAGGATGGTTTCGATCCATCGACCTCTGGGTTATGGGCCCAGCACGCTTCCGCTGCGCCACTCTGCTGTTGCTTGTCTTCTAAGCTTGCCACTGCCTGTTTCCTAAGCTTGCAAATATGTTTCATGAGCAAGCAACGAGAGGAAAAATGTCCCGTGTTTTGAGAAGATCTGCAATCAAAACTATTGGAGAATGCGGGCATCGATCCCGCTACTTCTCGCATGCAAAGCGAGCGCTCTACCATTTGAGCTAATTCCCCATATGTGCCGCTGGGCTGTGGTGCTTGAGACACCACAGGTGTGATTTACACATGTTGGTAAACCGGTTGCATTAAAGCTTTTTTTTTTTTTTTTTTAAGTATGGATGTCACTCTGCCGTAAGGAAAGGAAGAGTGTGGAGCTTGCGGGGTGCCAGGTGTTGTAAAAGTATAGGTTACCCATAGGTTTTACCATTTTCTAACATGCTAGGAGTCAAGAATTGTGAGGAGGAAAAAAAAAATCCCCAAATCAGGCTAAGAAAGTGGCAATGTAGAAGAAATGGTGCAGATCCTTTGGCTTTTTTGGTTGTTGGCCCAGAGGTCTACACCTGCCCCCCTCTGTTGAAGTAGAGACAATGGGTAGTATGAGAAATTGAGATTTAAAAAGCTGGATAAGAGCACTTAGCAGAGGATGGTTTCGATCCATCGACCTCTGGGTTATGGGCCCAGCACGCTTCCGCTGCGCCACTCTGCTGTTGCTTGCCTTCTAAGCTTGCCACTGCCTGTTTCCTAAGCTTGCAAATATGTTTCATGAGCAAGCAACGAGAGGAAAAATGTCCCGTGTTTTGAGAAGATCTGCAATCAAAACTATTGGAGAATGCGGGCATCGATCCCGCTACTTCTCGCATGCAAAGCGAGCGCTCTACCATTTGAGCTAATTCCCCATTTGTGCCGCTGGGCTGTGGTGCTTGAGACACTACAGGTGTGATTTACCCATGTTGGTAAACCGGTTGTATTAAAGCTTTTTTTTTTTTTTTTTTTAAGTATGGATGTCACTCTGCCGTAAGGAAAGGAAGAGTGTGGAGCTTGCGGGGTGCCAGGTGTTGTAAAAGTATAGGTTACCCATAGGTTTTACCATTTTCTAACATGCTAGGAGTCAAGAATTGTGAGGAGGAAAAAAAAAATCCCCAAATCAGGCTAAGAAAGTGGCAATGTAGAAGAAATGGTGCAGATCCTTTGGCTTTTTTGGTTGTTGGCCCAGAGGTCTACACCTGCCCCCCTCTGTTGAAGTAGAGACAATGGGTAGTATGAGAAATTGAGATTTAAAAAGCTGGATAAGAGCACTTAGCAGAGGATGGTTTCGATCCATCGACCTCTGGGTTATGGGCCCAGCACGCTTCCGCTGCGCCACTCTGCTGTTGCTTGCCTTCTAAGCTTGCCACTGCCTGTTTCCTAAGCTTGCAAATATGTTTCATGAGCAAGCAACGAGAGGAAAAATGTCCCGTGTTTTGAGAAGATCTGCAATCAAAACTATTGGAGAATGCGGGCATCGATCCCGCTACTTCTCGCATGCAAAGCGAGCGCTCTACCATTTGAGCTAATTCCCCATTTGTGCCGCTGGGCTGTGGTGCTTGAGACACCACAGGTGTGATTTACACATGTTGGTAAACCGGTTGCATTAAAGCTTTTTTTTTTTTTTTTTTAAGTATGGATGTCACTCTGCCGTAAGGAAAGGAAGAGTGTGGAGCTTGCGGGGTGCCAGGTGTTGTAAAAGTATAGGTTACCCATAGGTTTTACCATTTTCTAACATGCTAGGAGTCAAGAATTGTGAGGAGGAAAAAAAAATCCCCAAATCAGGCTAAGAAAGTGGCAATGTAGAAGAAATGGTGCAGATCCTTTGGCTTTTTTGGTTGTTGGCCCAGAAGTCTACACCTGCCCCCCTCTGTTGAAGTAGAGACAATGGGTAGTATGAGAAATTGAGATTTAAAAAGCTGGATAAGAGCACTTAGCAGAGGATGGTTTCGATCCATCGACCTCTGGGTTATGGGCCCAGCACGCTTCCGCTGCGCCACTCTGCTGTTGCTTGCCTTCTAAGCTTGCCACTGCCTGTTTGATAAGCTTGCAAATATGTTTCATGAGCAAGCAACGAGAGGAAAAATGTCCCGTGTTTTGAGAAGATCTGCAATCAAAACTATTGGAGAATGCGGGCATCGATCCCGCTACTTCTCGCATGCAAAGCGAGCGCTCTACCATTTGAGCTAATTCCCCATTTGTGCCGCTGGGCTGTGGTGCTTGAGACACTACAGGTGTGATTTACCCATGTTGGTAAACCGGTTGTATTAAAGCTTTTTTTTTTTTTTTTTTAAGTATGGATGTCACTCTGCCGTAAGGAAAGGAAGAGTGTGGAGCTTGCGGGGTGCCAGGTGTTGTAAAAGTATAGGTTACCCATAGGTTTTACCATTTTCTAACATGCTAGGAGTCAAGAATTGTGAGGAGGAAAAAAAAAATCCCCAAATCAGGCTAAGAAAGTGGCAATGTAGAAGAAATGGTGCAGATCCTTTGGCTTTTTTGGTTGTTGGCCCAGAGGTCTACACCTGCCCCCCTCTGTTGAAGTAGAGACAATGGGTAGTATGAGAAATTGAGATTTAAAAAGCTGGATAAGAGCACTTAGCAGAGGATGGTTTCGATCCATCGACCTCTGGGTTATGGGCCCAGCACGCTTCCGCTGCGCCACTCTGCTGTTGCTTGCCTTCTAAGCTTGCCACTGCCTGTTTCCTAAGCTTGCAAATATGTTTCATGAGCAAGCAACGAGAGGAAAAATGTCCCGTGTTTTGAGAAGATCTGCAATCAAAACTATTGGAGAATGCGGGCATCGATCCCGCTACTTCTCGCATGCAAAGCGAGCGCTCTACCATTTGAGCTAATTCCCCATTTGTGCCGCTGGGCTGTCGTGCTTGAGACACCACAGGTGTGATTTACCCATGTTGGTAAACCGGTTGTATTAAAGCTTTTTTTTTTTTTTTTTTAAGTATGGATGTCACTCTGCCGTAAGGAAAGGAAGAGTGTGGAGCTTGCGGGGTGCCAGGTGTTGTAAAAGTATAGGTTACCCATAGGTTTTACCATTTTCTAACATGCTAGGAATCAAGAATTGTGAGGAGGAAAAAAAAAATCCCCAAATCAGGCTAAGAAAGTGGCAATGTAGAAGAAATGGTGCAGATCCTTTGGCTTTTTTGGTTGTTGGCCCAGAAGTCTACACCTGCCCCCCTCTGTTGAAGTAGAGACAATGGGTAGTATGAGAAATTGAGATTTAAAAAGCTGGATAAGAGCACTTAGCAGAGGATGGTTTCGATCCATTGACCTCTGGGTTATGGGCCCAGCACGCTTCCGCTACGCCACTCTGCTGTTGCTTGCCTTCTAAGCTTGCCACTGCCTGTTTGATAAGCTTGCAAATATGTTTCATGAGCAAGCAACGAGAGGAAAAATGTCCCGTGTTTTGAGAAGATCTGCAATCAAAACTATTGGAGAATGCGGGCATCGATCCCGCTACTTCTCGCATGCAAAGCGAGCGCTCTACCATTTGAGCTAATTCCCCATTTGTGCCGCTGGGCTGTGGTGCTTGAGACACTACAGGTGTGATTTACCCATGTTGGTAAACCGGTTGTATTAAAGCTTTTTTTTTATTTTTTTTAAGTATGGATGTCACTCTGCCGTAAGGAAAGGAAGAGTGTGGAGCTTGCGGGGTGCCAGGTGTTGTAAAAGTATAGGTTACCCATAGGTTTTACCATTTTCTAACATGCTAGGAGTCAAGAATTGTGAGGAGGAAAAAAAAAATCCCCAAATCAGGCTAAGAAAGTGGCAATGTAGAAGAAATGGTGCAGGTCCTTTGGCTTTTTTGGTTGTTGGCCCAGAAGTCTACACCTGCCCCCCTCTGTTGAAGTAGAGACAATGGGTAGTATGAGAAATTGAGATTTAAAAAGCTGGATAAGAGCACTTAGCAGAGGATGGTTTCGATCCATCGACCTCTGGGTTATGGGCCCAGCACGCTTCCGCTGCGCCACTCTGCTGTTGCTTGCCTTCTAAGCTTGCCACTGCCTGTTTCCTAAGCTTGCAAATATGTTTCATGAGCAAGCAACGAGAGGAAAAATGTCCCGTGTTTTGAGAAGATCTGCAATCAAAACTATTGGAGAATGCGGGCATCGATCCCGCTACTTCTCGCATGCAAAGCGAGCGCTCTACCATTTGAGCTAATTCCCCATTTGTGCCGCTGGGCTGTGGTGCTTGAGACACTACAGGTGTGATTTACCCATGTTGGTAAACCGGTTGTATTAAAGCTTTTTTTTTTTTTTTTTTAAGTATGGATGTCACTCTGCCGTAAGGAAAGGAAGAGTGTGGAGCTTGCGGGGTGCCAGGTGTTGTAAAAGTATAGGTTACCCATAGGTTTTACCATTTTCTAACATGCTAGGAGTCAAGAATTGTGAGGAGGAAAAAAAAAATCCCCAAATCAGGCTAAGAAAGTGGCAATGTAGAAGAAATGGTGCAGATCCTTTGGCTTTTTTGGTTGTTGGCCCAGAGGTCTACACCTGCCCACCTCTGTTGAAGTAGAGACAATGGGTAGTATGAGAAATTGAGATTTAAAAAGCTGGATAAGAGCACTTAGCAGAGGATGGTTTCGATCCATCGACCTCTGGGTTATGGGCCCAGCACGCTTCCGCTGCGCCACTCTGCTGTTGCTTGCCTTCTAAGCTTGCCACTGCCTGTTTGATAAGCTTGCAAATATGTTTCATGAGCAAGCAACGAGAGGAAAAATGTCCCGTGTTTTGAGAAGATCTGCAATCAAAACTATTGGAGAATGCGGGCATCGATCCCGCTACTTCTCGCATGCAAAGCGAGCGCTCTACCATTTGAGCTAATTCCCCTTTTGTGCCGCTGGGCTGTGGTGCTTGAGACACTACAGGTGTGATTTACCCATGTTGGTAAACCGGTTGTATTAAAGCTTTTTTTTTTTTTTTTTAAGTATGGATGTCACTCTGCCGTAAGGAAAGGAAGAGTGTGGAGCTTGCGGGGTGCCAGGTGTTGTAAAAGTATAGGTTACCCATAGGTTTTACCATTTTCTAACATGCTAGGAGTCAAGAATTGTGAGGAGGAAAAAAAAAATCCCCAAATCAGGCTAAGAAAGTGGCAATGTAGAAGAAATGGTGCAGATCCTTTGGCTTTTTTGGTTGTTGGCCCAGAGGTCTACACCTGCCCCCCTCTGTTGAAGTAGAGACAATGGGTAGTATGAGAAATTGAGATTTAAAAAGCTGGATAAGAGCACTTAGCAGAGGATGGTTTCGATCCATCGACCTCTGGGTTATGGGCCCAGCACGCTTCCGCTGCGCCACTCTGCTGTTGCTTGCCTTCTAAGCTTGCCACTGCCTGTTTCCTAAGCTTGCAAATATGTTTCATGAGCAAGCAACGAGAGGAAAAATGTCCCGTGTTTTGAGAAGATCTGCAATCAAAACTATTGGAGAATGCGGGCATCGATCCCGCTACTTCTCGCATGCAAAGCGAGCGCTCTACCATTTGAGCTAATTCCCCATTTGTGCCGCTGGGCTGTGGTGCTTGAGACACCACAGGTGTGATTTACCCATGTTGGTAAACCGGTTGTATTAAAGCTTTTTTTTTTTTTTTTTTAAGTATGGATGTCACTCTGCCGTAAGGAAAGGAAGAGTGTGGAGCTTGCGGGGTGCCAGGTGTTGTAAAAGTATAGGTTACCCATAGGTTTTACCATTTTCTAACATGCTAGGAGTCAAGAATTGTGAGGAGGAAAAAAAAATCCCCAAATCAGGCTAAGAAAGTGGCAATGTAGAAGAAATGGTGCAGATCCTTTGGCTTTTTTGGTTGTTGGCCCAGAAGTCTACACCTGCCCCCCTCTGTTGAAGTAGAGACAATGGGTAGTATGAGAAATTGAGATTTAAAAAGCTGGATAAGAGCACTTAGCAGAGGATGGTTTCGATCCATCGACCTCTGGGTTATGGGCCCAGCACGCTTCCGCTGCGCCACTCTGCTGTTGCTTGCCTTCTAAGCTTGCCACTGCCTGTTTGATAAGCTTGCAAATATGTTTCATGAGCAAGCAACGAGAGGAAAAATGTCCCGTGTTTTGAGAAGATCTGCAATCAAAACTATTGGAGAATGCGGGCATCGATCCCGCTACTTCTCGCATGCAAAGCGAGCGCTCTACCATTTGAGCTAATTCCCCATTTGTGCCGCTGGGCTGTGGTGCTTGAGACACTACAGGTGTGATTTACCCATGTTGGTAAACCGGTTGTATTAAAGCTTTTTTTTTTTTTTTTTTAAGTATGGATGTCACTCTGCCGTAAGGAAAGGAAGAGTGTGGAGCTTGCGGGGTGCCAGGTGTTGTAAAAGTATAGGTTACCCATAGGTTTTACCATTTTCTAACATGCTAGGAATCAAGAATTGTGAGGAGGAAAAAAAAAATCCCCAAATCAGGCTAAGAAAGTGGCAATGTAGAAGAAATGGTGCAGATCCTTTGGCTTTTTTGGTTGTTGGCCCAGAAGTCTACACCTGCCCCCCTCTGTTGAAGTAGAGACAATGGGTAGTATGAGAAATTGAGATTTAAAAAGCTGGATAAGAGCACTTAGCAGAGGATGGTTTCGATCCATTGACCTCTGGGTTATGGGCCCAGCACGCTTCCGCTGCGCCACTCTGCTGTTGCTTGCCTTCTAAGCTTGCCACTGCCTGTTTGATAAGCTTGCAAATATGTTTCATGAGCAAGCAACGAGAGGAAAAATGTCCCGTGTTTTGAGAAGATCTGCAATCAAAACTATTGGAGAATGCGGGCATCGATCCCGCTACTTCTCGCATGCAAAGCGAGCGCTCTACCATTTGAGCTAATTCCCCATTTGTGCCGCTGGGCTGTGGTGCTTGAGACACCACAGGTGTGATTTACCCATGTTGGTAAACCGGTTGTATTAAAGCTTTTTTTTTTTTTTTTTAAGTATGGATGTCACTCTGCCGTAAGGAAAGGAAGAGTGTGGAGCTTGCGGGGTGCCAGGTGTTGTAAAAGTATAGGTTACCCATAGGTTTTACCATTTTCTAACATGCTAGGAGTCAAGAATTGTGAGGAGGAAAAAAAAAATCCCCAAATCAGGCTAAGAAAGTGGCAATGTAGAAGAAATGGTGCAGATCCTTTGGCTTTTTTGGTTGTTGGCCCAGAGGTCTACACCTGCCCCCCTCTGTTGAAGTAGAGACAATGGGTAGTATGAGAAATTGAGATTTAAAAAGCTGGATAAGAGCACTTAGCAGAGGATGGTTTCGATCCATCGACCTCTGGGTTATGGGCCCAGCACGCTTCCGCTGCGCCACTCTGCTGTTGCTTGCCTTCTAAGCTTGCCACTGCCTGTTTCCTAAGCTTGCAAATATGTTTCATGAGCAAGCAACGAGAGGAAAAATGTCCCGTGTTTTGAGAAGATCTGCAATCAAAACTATTGGAGAATGCAGGCATCGATCCCGCTACTTCTCGCATGCAAAGCGAGCGCTCTACCATTTGAGCTAATTCCCCATTTGTGCCGCTGGGCTGTGGTGCTTGAGACACCACAGGTGTGATTTACACATGTTGGTAAACCGGTTGCATTAAAGCTTTTTTTTTTTTTTTTTTTAAGTATGGATGTCACTCTGCCGTAAGGAAAGGAAGAGTGTGGAGCTTGCGGGGTGCCAGGTGTTGTAAAAGTATAGGTTACCCATAGGTTTTACCATTTTCTAACATGCTAGGAGTCAAGAATTGTGAGGAGGAAAAAAAAATCCCCAAATCAGGCTAAGAAAGTGGCAATGTAGAAGAAATGGTGCAGATCCTTTGGCTTTTTTGGTTGTTGGCCCAGAAGTCTACACCTGCCCCCCTCTGTTGAAGTAGAGACAATGGGTAGTATGAGAAATTGAGATTTAAAAAGCTGGATAAGAGCACTTAGCAGAGGATGGTTTCGATCCATCGACCTCTGGGTTATGGGCCCAGCACGCTTCCGCTGCGCCACTCTGCTGTTGCTTGCCTTCTAAGCTTGCCACTGCCTGTTTGATAAGCTTGCAAATATGTTTCATGAGCAAGCAACGAGAGGAAAAATGTCCCGTGTTTTGAGAAGATCTGCAATCAAAACTATTGGAGAATGCGGGCATCGATCCCGCTACTTCTCGCATGCAAAGCGAGCGCTCTACCATTTGAGCTAATTCCCCATTTGTGCCGCTGGGCTGTGGTGCTTGAGACACTACAGGTGTGATTTACCCATGTTGGTAAACCGGTTGTATTAAAGCTTTTTTTTTTTTTTTTTTAAGTATGGATGTCACTCTGCCGTAAGGAAAGGAAGAGTGTGGAGCTTGCGGGGTGCCAGGTGTTGTAAAAGTATAGGTTACCCATAGGTTTTACCATTTTCTAACATGCTAGGAGTCAAGAATTGTGAGGAGGAAAAAAAAAATCCCCAAATCAGGCTAAGAAAGTGGCAATGTAGAAGAAATGGTGCAGATCCTTTGGCTTTTTTGGTTGTTGGCCCAGAGGTCTACACCTGCCCCCCTCTGTTGAAGTAGAGACAATGGGTAGTATGAGAAATTGAGATTTAAAAAGCTGGATAAGAGCACTTAGCAGAGGATGGTTTCGATCCATCGACCTCTGGGTTATGGGCCCAGCACGCTTCCGCTGCGCCACTCTGCTGTTGCTTGCCTTCTAAGCTTGCCACTGCCTGTTTCCTAAGCTTGCAAATATGTTTCATGAGCAAGCAACGAGAGGAAAAATGTCCCGTGTTTTGAGAAGATCTGCAATCAAAACTATTGGAGAATGCGGGCATCGATCCCGCTACTTCTCGCATGCAAAGCGAGCGCTCTACCATTTGAGCTAATTCCCCATTTGTGCCGCTGGGCTGTGGTGCTTGAGACACCACAGGTGTGATTTACCCATGTTGGTAAACCGGTTGTATTAAAGCTTTTTTTTTTTTTTTTTTTTAAGTATGGATGTCACTCTGCCGTAAGGAAAGGAAGAGTGTGGAGCTTGCGGGGTGCCAGGTGTTGTAAAAGTATAGGTTACCCATAGGTTTTACCATTTTCTAACATGCTAGGAGTCAAGAATTGTGAGGAGGAAAAAAAAATCCCCAAATCAGGCTAAGAAAGTGGCAATGTAGAAGAAATGGTGCAGATCCTTTGGCTTTTTTGGTTGTTGGCCCAGAAGTCTACACCTGCCCCCCTCTGTTGAAGTAGAGACAATGGGTAGTATGAGAAATTGAGATTTAAAAAGCTGGATAAGAGCACTTAGCAGAGGATGGTTTCGATCCATCGACCTCTGGGTTATGGGCCCAGCACGCTTCCGCTGCGCCACTCTGCTGTTGCTTGCCTTCTAAGCTTGCCACTGCCTGTTTGATAAGCTTGCAAATATGTTTCATGAGCAAGCAACGAGAGGAAAAATGTCCCGTGTTTTGAGAAGATCTGCAATCAAAACTATTGGAGAATGCGGGCATCGATCCCGCTACTTCTCGCATGCAAAGCGAGCGCTCTACCATTTGAGCTAATTCCCCATTTGTGCCGCTGGGCTGTGGTGCTTGAGACACTACAGGTGTGATTTACCCATGTTGGTAAACCGGTTGTATTAAAGCTTTTTTTTTTTTTTTTTTAAGTATGGATGTCACTCTGCCGTAAGGAAAGGAAGAGTGTGGAGCTTGCGGGGTGCCAGGTGTTGTAAAAGTATAGGTTACCCATAGGTTTTACCATTTTCTAACATGCTAGGAATCAAGAATTGTGAGGAGGAAAAAAAAAATCCCCAAATCAGGCTAAGAAAGTGGCAATGTAGAAGAAATGGTGCAGATCCTTTGGCTTTTTTGGTTGTTGGCCCAGAAGTCTACACCTGCCCCCCTCTGTTGAAGTAGAGACAATGGGTAGTATGAGAAATTGAGATTTAAAAAGCTGGATAAGAGCACTTAGCAGAGGATGGTTTCGATCCATTGACCTCTGGGTTATGGGCCCAGCACGCTTCCGCTGCGCCACTCTGCTGTTGCTTGCCTTCTAAGCTTGCCACTGCCTGTTTGATAAGCTTGCAAATATGTTTCATGAGCAAGCAACGAGAGGAAAAATGTCCCGTGTTTTGAGAAGATCTGCAATCAAAACTATTGGAGAATGCGGGCATCGATCCCGCTACTTCTCGCATGCAAAGCGAGCGCTCTACCATTTGAGCTAATTCCCCATTTGTGCCGCTGGGCTGTGGTGCTTGAGACACTACAGGTGTGATTTACCCATGTTGGTAAACCGGTTGTATTAAAGCTTTTTTTTTTTTTTTTTTAAGTATGGATGTCACTCTGCCGTAAGGAAAGGAAGAGTGTGGAGCTTGCGGGGTGCCAGGTGTTGTAAAAGTATAGGTTACCCATAGGTTTTACCATTTTCTAACATGCTAGGAGTCAAGAATTGTGAGGAGGAAAAAAAAAATCCCCAAATCAGGCTAAGAAAGTGGCAATGTAGAAGAAATGGTGCAGATCCTTTGGCTTTTTTGGTTGTTGGCCCAGAGGTCTACACCTGCCCCCCTCTGTTGAAGTAGAGACAATGGGTAGTATGAGAAATTGAGATTTAAAAAGCTGGATAAGAGCACTTAGCAGAGGATGGTTTCGATCCATCGACCTCTGGGTTATGGGCCCAGCACGCTTCCGCTGCGCCACTCTGCTGTTGCTTGCCTTCTAAGCTTGCCACTGCCTGTTTCCTAAGCTTGCAAATATGTTTCATGAGCAAGCAACGAGAGGAAAAATGTCCCGTGTTTTGAGAAGATCTGCAATCAAAACTATTGGAGAATGCGGGCATCGATCCCGCTACTTCTCGCATGCAAAGCGAGCGCTCTACCATTTGAGCTAATTCCCCATTTGTGCCGCTGGGCTGTGGTGCTTGAGACACTACAGGTGTGATTTACCCATGTTGGTAAACCGGTTGTATTAAAGCTTTTTTTTTTTTTTTTTTAAGTATGGATGTCACTCTGCCGTAAGGAAAGGAAGAGTGTGGAGCTTGCGGGGTGGCAGGTGTTGTAAAAGTATAGGTTACCCATAGGTTTTACCATTTTCTAACATGCTAGGAGTCAAGAATTGTGAGGAGGAAAAAAAAAATCCCCAAATCAGGCTAAGAAAGTGGCAATGTAGAAGAAATGGTGCAGATCCTTTGGCTTTTTTGGTTGTTGGCCCAGAGGTCTACACCTGCCCCCCTCTGTTGAAGTAGAGACAATGGGTAGTATGAGAAATTGAGATTTAAAAAGCTGGATAAGAGCACTTAGCAGAGGATGGTTTCGATCCATCGACCTCTGGGTTATGGGCCCAGCACGCTTCCGCTGCGCCACTCTGCTGTTGCTTGCCTTCTAAGCTTGCCACTGCCTGTTTCCTAAGCTTGCAAATATGTTTCATGAGCAAGCAACGAGAGGAAAAATGTCCCGTGTTTTGAGAAGATCTGCAATCAAAACTATTGGAGAATGCGGGCATCGATCCCGCTACTTCTCGCATGCAAAGCGAGCGCTCTACCATTTGAGCTAATTCCCCACTTGTGCCGCTGGGCTGTGGTGCTTGAGACACCACAGGTGTGATTTACACATGTTGGTAAACCGGTTGCATTAAAGCTTTTTTTTTTTTTTTTTTTTTTTTTTTAAGTATGGATGTCACTCTGCCGTAAGGAAAGGAAGAGTGTGGAGCTTGCGGGGTGCCAGGTGTTGTAAAAGTATAGGTTACCCATAGGTTTTACCATTTTCTAACATGCTAGGAGTCAAGAATTGTGAGGAGGAAAAAAAAATCCCCAAATCAGGCTAAGAAAGTGGCAATGTAGAAGAAATGGTGCAGATCCTTTGGCTTTTTTGGTTGTTGGCCCAGAAGTCTACACCTGCCCCCCTCTGTTGAAGTAGAGACAATGGGTAGTATGAGAAATTGAGATTTAAAAAGCTGGATAAGAGCACTTAGCAGAGGATGGTTTCGATCCATCGACCTCTGGGTTATGGGCCCAGCACGCTTCCGCTGCGCCACTCTGCTGTTGCTTGCCTTCTAAGCTTGCCACTGCCTGTTTGATAAGCTTGCAAATATGTTTCATGAGCAAGCAACGAGAGGAAAAATGTCCCGTGTTTTGAGAAGATCTGCAATCAAAACTATTGGAGAATGCGGGCATCGATCCCGCTACTTCTCGCATGCAAAGCGAGCGCTCTACCATTTGAGCTAATTCCCCATTTGTGCCGCTGGGCTGTGGTGCTTGAGACACTACAGGTGTGATTTACCCATGTTGGTAAACCGGTTGTATTAAAGCTTTTTTTTTTTTTTTTTTAAGTATGGATGTCACTCTGCCGTAAGGAAAGGAAGAGTGTGGAGCTTGCGGGGTGCCAGGTGTTGTAAAAGTATAGGTTACCCATAGGTTTTACCATTTTCTAACATGCTAGGAGTCAAGAATTGTGAGGAGGAAAAAAAAAATCCCCAAATCAGGCTAAGAAAGTGGCAATGTAGAAGAAATGGTGCAGATCCTTTGGCTTTTTTGGTTGTTGGCCCAGAGGTCTACACCTGCCCCCCTCTGTTGAAGTAGAGACAATGGGTAGTATGAGAAATTGAGATTTAAAAAGCTGGATAAGAGCACTTAGCAGAGGATGGTTTCGATCCATCGACCTCTGGGTTACGGGCCCAGCACGCTTCCGCTGCGCCACTCTGCTGTTGCTTGCCTTCTAAGCTTACCACTGCCTGTTTCCTAAGCTTGCAAATATGTTTCATGAGCAAGCAACGAGAGGAAAAATGTCCCGTGTTTTGAGAAGATCTGCAATCAAAACTATTGGAGAATGCGGGCATCGATCCCGCTACTTCTCGCATGCAAAGCGAGCGCTCTACCATTTGAGCTAATTCCCCATTTGTGCCGCTGGGCTGTGGTGCTTGAGACGCCACAGGTGTGATTTACACATGTTGGTAAACCGGTTGTATTAAAGCTTTTTTTTTTAAGTATGGATGTCACTCTGCTGTAAGGAAAGGAAGAGTGTGGAGCTTGCGGGGTGCCAGGTGTTGTAAAAGTATAGGTTACCCATAGGTTTTACCATTTTCTAACATGCTAGGAGTCAAGAATTTTGAGGAGGAAAAAAAAAATCCCCAAATCAGGCTAAGAAAGTGGCAATGTAGAAGAAATGATGCAGATCCTTTGGCTTTTTTGGTTGTTGGCCCAGAGGTCTACACCTGCCCCCCTCTGTTGAAGTAGAGACAATGGGTAGTATGAGAAATTGAGATTTAAAAAGCTGGATAAGAGCACTTAGCAGAGGATGGTTTCGATCCATCGACCTCTGGGTTATGGGCCCAGCACGCTTCCGCTGCGCCACTCTGCTGTTGCTTGTCTTCTAAGCTTGCCTCCTAAGCTTGCCACTGCCTGTTTCCTAAGCTTGCAAATATGTTTCATGAGCAAGCAACGAGATGAAAATTGCCCCGTGTTTTGAGAAGAACTGCAATCAAAACTATTGGAGAATGCGGGTATCGATCCCGCTACTTCTCGCATGCGAAGCGAGCGCTCTACCATTTGAGCTAATTCCCCATTTGTGCCGCTGGGCTGTGGTGCTTGAGACGCCACAGGTGTGATTTACCCATGTTGGTAAACCGGTTGTATTAAAGCTTTTTTTTTTTTTTTTTTTAAGTATGGATGTCACTCTGCCGTAAGGAAAGGAAGAGTGTGGAGCTTGCGGGGTGCCAGGTGTTGTAAAAGTATAGGTTACCCATAGGTTTTACCATTTTCTAACATGCTAGGAGTCAAGAATTTTGAGGAGGAAAAAAAAAATCCCCAAATCAGGCTAAGAAAGTGGCAATGTAGAAGAAATGGTGCAGATCCTTTGGCTTTTTTGGTTGTTGGCCCAGAGGTCTACACCTGCCCCCCTCTGTTGAAGTAGAGACAATGGGTAGTATGAGAAATTGAGATTTAAAAAGCTGGATAAGAGCACTTAGCAGAGGATGGTTTCGATCCATCGACCTCTGGGTTATGGGCCCAGCACGCTTCCGCTGCGCCACTCTGCTGTTGCTTGTCTTCTAAGCTTGCCTCCTAAGCTTGCCACTGCCTGTTTCCTAAGCTTGCAAATATGTTTCATGAGCAAGCAACGAGAGGAAAATTGTCCCGTGTTTTGAGAAGAACTGCAATCAAAACTATTGGAGAATGCGGGTATCGATCCCGCTACTTCTCGCATGCGAAGCGAGCGCTCTACCATTTGAGCTAATTCCCCATTTGTGCCGCTGGGCTGTGGTGCTTGAGACGCCACAGGTGTGATTTACCCATGTTGGTAAACCGGTTGTATTAAAGCTTTTTTTTTTTTTTTTTTTAAGTATGGATGTCACTCTGCCGTAAGGAAAGGAAGAGTGTGGAGCTTGCGGGGTGCCAGGTGTTGTAAAAGTATAGGTTACCCATAGGTTTTACCATTTTCTAACATGCTAGGAGTCAAGAATTTTGAGGAGGAAAAAAAAAATCCCCAAATCAGGCTAAGAAAGTGGCAATGTAGAAGAAATGGTGCAGATCCTTTGGCTTTTTTGGTTGTTGGCCCAGAGGTCTACACCTGCCCCCCTCTGTTGAAGTAGAGACAATGGGTAGTATGAGAAATTGAGATTTAAAAAGCTGGATAAGAGCACTTAGCAGAGGATGGTTTCGATCCATCGACCTCTGGGTTATGGGCCCAGCACGCTTCCGCTGCGCCACTCTGCTGTTGCTTGTCTTCTAAGCTTGCCTCCTAAGCTTGCCACTGCCTGTTTCCTAAGCTTGCAAATATGTTTCATGAGCAAGCAACGAGAGGAAAATTGTCCCGTGTTTTGAGAAGAACTGCAATCAAAACTATTGGAGAATGCGGGTATCGATCCCGCTACTTCTCGCATGCGAAGCGAGCGCTCTACCATTTGAGCTAATTCCCCATTTGTGCCGCTGGGCTGTGGTGCTTGAGACGCCACAGGTGTGATTTACCCATGTTGGTAAACCGGTTGTATTAAAGCTTTTTTTTTTTTTTTTTTTTAAGTATGGATGTCACTCTGCCGTAAGGAAAGGAAGAGTGTGGAGCTTGCGGGGTGCCAGGTGTTGTAAAAGTATAGGTTACCCATAGGTTTTACCATTTTCTAACATGCTAGGAGTCAAGAATTTTGAGGAGGAAAAAAAAAATCCCCAAATCAGGCTAAGAAAGTGGCAATGTAGAAGAAATGGTGCAGATCCTTTGGCTTTTTTGGTTGTTGGCCCAGAGGTCTACACCTGCCCCCCTCTGTTGAAGTAGAGACAATGGGTAGTATGAGAAATTGAGATTTAAAAAGCTGGATAAGAGCACTTAGCAGAGGATGGTTTCGATCCATCGACCTCTGGGTTATGGGCCCAGCACGCTTCCGCTGCGCCACTCTGCTGTTGCTTGTCTTCTAAGCTTGCCTTCTAAGCTTGCCACTGCCTGTTTCCTAAGCTTGCAAATATGTTTCATGAGCAAGCAACGAGAGGAAAATTGTCCCGTGTTTTGAGAAGAACTGCAATCAAAACTATTGGAGAATGTGGGTATCGATCCCGCTACTTCTCGCATGCGAAGCGAGCGCTCTACCATTTGAGCTAATTCCCCATTTGTGCCGCTGGGCTGTGGTGCTTGAGACGCCACAGGTGTGATTTACCCATGTTGGTAAACCGGTTGTATTAAAGCTTTTTTTTTTTTTTTAAGTATGGATGTCACTCTGCCGTAAGGAAAGGAAGAGTGTGGAGCTTGCGGGGTGCCAGGTGTTGTAAAAGTATAGGTTACCCATAGGTTTTACCATTTTCTAACATGCTAGGAGTCAAGAATTTTGAGGAGGAAAAAAAAAATCCCCAAATCAGGCTAAGAAAGTGGCAATGTAGAAGAAATGGTGCAGATCCTTTGGCTTTTTTGGTTGTTGGCCCAGAGGTCTACACCTGCCCCCCTCTGTTGAAGTAGAGACAATGGGTAGTATGAGAAATTGAGATTTAAAAAGCTGGATAAGAGCACTTAGCAGAGGATGGTTTCGATCCATCGACCTCTGGGTTATGGGCCCAGCACGCTTCCGCTGCGCCACTCTGCTGTTGCTTGTCTTCTAAGCTTGCCTTCTAAGCTTGCCACTGCCTGTTTCCTAAGCTTGCAAATATGTTTCATGAGCAAGCAACGAGAGGAAAATTGTCCCGTGTTTTGAGAAGAACTGCAATCAAAACTATTGGAGAATGCGGGTATCGATCCCGCTACTTCTCGCATGCGAAGCGAGCGCTCTACCATTTGAGCTAATTCCCCATTTGTGCCGCTGGGCTGTGGTGCTTGAGACGCCACAGGTGTGATTTACCCATGTTGGTAAACCGGTTGTATTAAAGCTTTTTTTTTTTTTTTTTTTAAGTATGGATGTCACTCTGCCGTAAGGAAAGGAAGAGTGTGGAGCTTGCGGGGTGCCAGGTGTTGTAAAAGTATAGGTTACCCATAGGTTTTACCATTTTCTAACATGCTAGGAGTCAAGAATTTTGAGGAGGAAAAAAAAAATCCCCAAATCAGGCTAAGAAAGTGGCAATGTAGAAGAAATGGTGCAGATCCTTTGGCTTTTTTGGTTGTTGGCCCAGAGGTCTACACCTGCCCCCCTCTGTTGAAGTAGAGACAATGGGTAGTATGAGAAATTGAGATTTAAAAAGCTGGATAAGAGCACTTAGCAGAGGATGGTTTCGATCCATCGACCTCTGGGTTATGGGCCCAGCACGCTTCCGCTGCGCCACTCTGCTGTTGCTTGTCTTCTAAGCTTGCCTCCTAAGCTTGCCACTGCCTGTTTCCTAAGCTTGCAAATATGTTTCATGAGCAAGCAACGAGAGGAAAATTGTCCCGTGTTTTGAGAAGAACTGCAATCAAAACTATTGGAGAATGCGGGTATCGATCCCGCTACTTCTCGCATGCGAAGCGAGCGCTCTACCATTTGAGCTAATTCCCCATTTGTGCCGCTGGGCTGTGGTGCTTGAGACGCCACAGGTGTGATTTACCCATGTTGGTAAACCGGTTGTATTAAAGCTTTTTTTTTTTTTTTTTTAAGTATGGATGTCACTCTGCCGTAAGGAAAGGAAGAGTGGGGAACTTGCGGGGTGCCAGGTGTTGTAAAAGTATAGGTTACCCATAGGTTTTACCATTTTCTAACATGCTAGGAGTCAAGAATTGTGAGGAGGAAAAAAAAAATCCCCAAATCAGGCTAAGAAAGTGGCAATGTAGAAGAAATGGTGCAGATCCTTTGGCTTTTTGGTTGTTGGCCCAGAAGTCTACACCTGCCCCCCTCTGTTGAAGTAGAGACAATGGGTAGTATGAGAAATTGAGATTTAAAAAGCTGGATAAGAGCACTTAGCAGAGGATGGTTTCGATCCATCGACCTCTGGGTTATGGGCCCAGCACGCTTCCGCTGTGCCACTCTGCTGTTGCTTGTCTTCTAAGCTTGCCTTCTAAGCTTGCCACTGCCTGTTTCCTAAGCTTGCAAATATGTTTCATGAGCAAGCAACGAGAGGAAAATTGTCCCGTGTTTTGAGAAGAACTGCAATCAAAACTATTGGAGAATGCGGGTATCGATCCCGCTACTTCTCGCATGCGAAGCGAGCGCTCTACCATTTGAGCTAATTCCCCATTTGTGCCGCAGGGCTGTGGTGCTTGAGACGCCACAGGTGTGATTTACCCATGTTGGTAAACCGGTTGTATTAAAGCTTTTTTTTTTTTTTTTTTTAAGAATGGATGTCACTCTGCCGTAAGGAAAGGAAGAGTGTGGAGCTTGCGGGGTGCCAGGTGTTGTAAAAGTATAGGTTACCCATAGGTTTTACCATTTTCTAACATGCTAGGAGTCAAGAATTTTGAGGAGGAAAAAAAAAATCCCCAAATCAGGCTAAGAAAGTGGCAATGTAGAAGAAATGGTGCAGATCCTTTGGCTTTTTTGGTTGTTGGCCCAGAGGTCTACACCTGCCCCCCTCTGTTGAAGTAGAGACAATGGGTAGTATGAGAAATTGAGATTTAAAAAGCTGGATAAGAGCACTTAGCAGAGGATGGTTTCGATCCATCGACCTCTGGGTTATGGGCCCAGCACGCTTCCGCTGCGCCACTCTGCTGTTGCTTGTCTTCTAAGCTTGCCTCCTAAGCTTGCCACTGCCTGTTTCCTAAGCTTGCAAATATGTTTCATGAGCAAGCAACGAGAGGAAAATTGTCCCGTGTTTTGAGAAGAACTGCAATCAAAACTATTGGAGAATGCGGGTATCGATCCCGCTACTTCTCGCATGCGAAGCGAGCGCTCTACCATTTGAGCTAATTCCCCATTTGTGCCGCTGGGCTGTGGTGCTTGAGACGCCACAGGTGTGATTTACCCATGTTGGTAAACCGGTTGTATTAAAGCTTTTTTTTTTTTTTTTTTTTTTAAGTATGGATGTCACTCTGCCGTAAGGAAAGGAAGAGTGTGGAGCTTGCGGGGTGCCAGGTGTTGTAAAAGTATAGGTTACCCATAGGTTTTACCATTTTCTAACATGCTAGGAGTCAAGAATTTTGAGGAGGAAAAAAAAAATCCCCAAATCAGGCTAAGAAAGTGGCAATGTAGAAGAAATGGTGCAGATCCTTTGGATTTTTGGTTGTTGGCCCAGAAGTCTACACCTGCCCCCCTCTGTTGAAGTAGAGACAATGGGTAGTATGAGAAATTGAGATTTAAAAAGCTGGATAAGAGCACTTAGCAGAGGATGGTTTTGATCCATCGACCTCTGGGTTATGGGCCCAACACGCTTCCGCTGTGCCACTCTGCTGTTGCTTGTCTTCTAAGCTTGCCTTCTAAGCTTGCCACTGCCTGTTTCCTAAGCTTGCAAATATGTTTCATGAGCAAGCAACGAGAGGAAAATTGTCCCGTGTTTTGAGAAGAACTGCAATCAAAACTATTGGAGAATGCGGGTATCGATCCCGCTACTTCTCGCATGCGAAGCGAGCGCTCTACCATTTGAGCTAATTCCCCATTTGTGCCGCAGGGCTGTGGTGCTTGAGACGCCACAGGTGTGATTTACCCATGTTGGTAAACCGGTTGTATTAAAGCTTTTTTTTTTTTTTTTTTTAAGTATGGATGTCACTCTGCCGTAAGGAAAGGAAGAGTGTGGAGCTTGCGGGGTGCCAGGTGTTGTAAAAGTATAGGTTACCCATAGGTTTTACCATTTTCTAACATGCTAGGAGTCAAGAATTTTGAGGAGGAAAAAAAAAATCCCCAAATCAGGCTAAGAAAGTGGCAATGTAGAAGAAATGGTGCAGATCCTTTGGCTTTTTTGGTTGTTGGCCCAGAGGTCTACACCTGCCCCCCTCTGTTGAAGTAGAGACAATGGGTAGTATGAGAAATTGAGATTTAAAAAGCTGGATAAGAGCACTTAGCAGAGGATGGTTTCGATCCATCGACCTCTGGGTTATGGGCCCAGCACGCTTCCGCTGCGCCACTCTGCTGTTGCTTGTCTTCTAAGCTTGCCTCCTAAGCTTGCCACTGCCTGTTTCCTAAGCTTGCAAATATGTTTCATGAGCAAGCAACGAGAGGAAAATTGTCCCGTGTTTTGAGAAGAACTGCAATCAAAACTATTGGAGAATGCGGGTATCGATCCCGCTACTTCTCGCATGCGAAGCGAGCGCTCTACCATTTGAGCTAATTCCCCATTTGTGCCGCTGGGCTGTGGTGCTTGAGACGCCACAGGTGTGATTTACCCATGTTGGTAAACCGGTTGTATTAAAGCTTTTTTTTTTTTTTTTTTTAAGTATGGATGTCACTCTGCCGTAAGGAAAGGAAGAGTGTGGAACTTGCGGGGTGCCAGGTGTTGTAAAAGTATAGGTTACCCATAGGTTTTACCATTTTCTAACATGCTAGGAGTCAAGAATTTTGAGGAGGAAAAAAAAAATCCCGAAATCAGGCTAAGAAAGTGGCAATGTAGAAGAAATGGTGCAGATCCTTTGGATTTTTGGTTGTTGGCCCAGAAGTCTACACCTGCCCCCCTCTGTTGAAGTAGAGACAATGGGTAGTATGAGAAATTGAGATTTAAAAAGCTGGATAAGAGCACTTAGCAGAGGATGGTTTCGATCCATCGACCTCTGGGTTATGGGCCCAGCACGCTTCCGCTGTGCCACTCTGCTGTTGCTTGCCTTCTAAGCTTGCCTTCTAAGCTTGCCACTGCCTGTTTCCTAAGCTTGCAAATATGTTTCATGAGCAAGCAACGAGAGGAAAATTGTCCCGTGTTTTGAGAAGAACTGCAATCAAAACTATTGGAGAATGCGGGTATCGATCCCGCTACTTCTCGCATGCGAAGCGAGCGCTCTACCATTTGAGCTAATTCCCCATTTGTGCCGCAGGGCTGTGGTGCTTGAGACGCCACAGGTGTGATTTACCCATGTTGGTAAACCGGTTGTATTAAAGCTTTTTTTTTTTTTTTTTTTAAGAATGGATGTCACTCTGCCGTAAGGAAAGGAAGAGTGTGGAGCTTGCGGGGTGCCAGGTGTTGTAAAAGTATAGGTTACCCATAGGTTTTACCATTTTCTAACATGCTAGGAGTCAAGAATTTTGAGGAGGAAAAAAAAAATCCCCAAATCAGGCTAAGAAAGTGGCAATGTAGAAGAAATGGTGCAGATCCTTTGGCTTTTTTGGTTGTTGGCCCAGAGGTCTACACCTGCCCCCCTCTGTTGAAGTAGAGACAATGGGTAGTATGAGAAATTGAGATTTAAAAAGCTGGATAAGAGCACTTAGCAGAGGATGGTTTCGATCCATCGACCTCTGGGTTATGGGCCCAGCACGCTTCCGCTGCGCCACTCTGCTGTTGCTTGTCTTCTAAGCTTGCCTCCTAAGCTTGCCACTGCCTGTTTCCTAAGCTTGCAAATATGTTTCATGAGCAAGCAACGAGAGGAAAATTGTCCCGTGTTTTGAGAAGAACTGCAATCAAAACTATTGGAGAATGCGGGTATCGATCCTGCTACTTCTCGCATGCGAAGCGAGCGCTCTACCATTTGAGCTAATTCCCCATTTGTGCCGCTGGGCTGTGGTGCTTGAGACGCCACAGGTGTGATTTACCCATGTTGGTAAACCGGTTGTATTAAAGCTTTTTTTTTTTTTTTTTTAAGTATGGATGTCACTCTGCCGTAAGGAAAGGAAGAGTGTGGAGCTTGCGGGGTGCCAGGTGTTGTAAAAGTATAGGTTACCCATAGGTTTTACCATTTTCTAACATGCTAGGAGTCAAGAATTTTGAGGAGGAAAAAAAAAATCCCCAAATCAGGCTAAGAAAGTGGCAATGTAGAAGAAATGGTGCAGATCCTTTGGCTTTTTTGGTTGTTGGCCCAGAGGTCTACACCTGCCCCCCTCTGTTGAAGTAGAGACAATGGGTAGTATGAGAAATTGAGATTTAAAAAGCTGGATAAGAGCACTTAGCAGAGGATGGTTTCGATCCATCGACCTCTGGGTTATGGGCCCAGCACGCTTCCGCTGCGCCACTCTGCTGTTGCTTGTCTTCTAAGCTTGCCTCCTAAGCTTGCCACTGCCTGTTTCCTAAGCTTGCAAATATGTTTCATGAGCAAGCAACGAGAGGAAAATTGTCCCGTGTTTTGAGAAGAACTGCAATCAAAACTATTGGAGAATGCGGGTATCGATCCCGCTACTTCTCGCATGCGAAGCGAGCGCTCTACCATTTGAGCTAATTCCCCATTTGTGCCGCTGGGCTGTGATGCTTGAGACGCCACAGGTGTGATTTACCCATGTTGGTAAACCGGTTGTATTAAAGCTTTTTTTTTTTTTTTTTTTTTAAGTATGGATGTCACTCTGCCGTAAGGAAAGGAAGAGTGTGGAGCTTGCGGGGTGCCAGGTGTTGTAAAAGTATAGGTTACCCATAGGTTTTACCATTTTCTAACATGCTAGGAGTCAAGAATTTTGAGGAGGAAAAAAAAAATCCCCAAATCAGGCTAAGAAAGTGGCAATGTAGAAGAAATGGTGCAGATCCTTTGGATTTTTGGTTGTTGGCCCAGAAGTCTACACCTGCCCCCCTCTGTTGAAGTAGAGACAATGGGTAGTATGAGAAATTGAGATTTAAAAAGCTGGATAAGAGCACTTAGCAGAGGATGGTTTCGATCCATCGACCTCTGGGTTATGGGCCCAACACGCTTCCGCTGTGCCACTCTGCTGTTGCTTGTCTTCTAAGCTTGCCTTCTAAGCTTGCCACTGCCTGTTTCCTAAGCTTGCAAATATGTTTCATGAGCAAGCAACGAGAGGAAAATTGTCCCGTGTTTTGAGAAGAACTGCAATCAAAACTATTGGAGAATGCGGGCATCGATCCCGCTACTTCTCGCATGCGAAGCGAGCGCTCTACCATTTGAGCTAATTCCCCATTTGTGCCGCAGGGCTGTGGTGCTTGAGACGCCACAGGTGTGATTTACCCATGTTGGTAAACCGGTTGTATTAAAGCTTTTTTTTTTTTTTTTTTTAAGTATGGATGTCACTCTGCCGTAAGGAAAGGAAGAGTGTGGAGCTTGCGGGGTGCCAGGTGTTGTAAAAGTATAGGTTACCCATAGGTTTTACCATTTTCTAACATGCTAGGAGTCAAGAATTTTGAGGAGGAAAAAAAAAATCCCCAAATCAGGCTAAGAAAGTGGCAATGTAGAAGAAATGGTGCAGATCCTTTGGCTTTTTTGGTTGTTGGCCCAGAGGTCTACACCTGCCCCCCTCTGTTGAAGTAGAGACAATGGGTAGTATGAGAAATTGAGATTTAAAAAGCTGGATAAGAGCACTTAGCAGAGGATGGTTTCGATCCATCGACCTCTGGGTTATGGGCCCAGCACGCTTCCGCTGCGCCACTCTGCTGTTGCTTGTCTTCTAAGCTTGCCTCCTAAGCTTGCCACTGCCTGTTTCCTAAGCTTGCAAATATGTTTCATGAGCAAGCAACGAGAGGAAAATTGTCCCGTGTTTTGAGAAGAACTGCAATCAAAACTATTGGAGAATGCGGGTATCGATCCCGCTACTTCTCGCATGCGAAGCGAGCGCTCTACCATTTGAGCTAATTCCCCATTTGTGCCGCTGGGCTGTGGTGCTTGAGACGCCACAGGTGTGATTTACCCATGTTGGTAAACCGGTTGTATTAAAGCTTTTTTTTTTTTTTTTTTTAAGTATGGATGTCACTCTGCCGTAAGGAAAGGAAGAGTGTGGAACTTGCGGGGTGCCAGGTGTTGTAAAAGTATAGGTTACCCATAGGTTTTACCATTTTCTAACATGCTAGGAGTCAAGAATTTTGAGGAGGAAAAAAAAAATCCCGAAATCAGGCTAAGAAAGTGGCAATGTAGAAGAAATGGTGCAGATCCTTTGGATTTTTGGTTGTTGGCCCAGAAGTCTACACCTGCCCCCCTCTGTTGAAGTAGAGACAATGGGTAGTATGAGAAATTGAGATTTAAAAAGCTGGATAAGAGCACTTAGCAGAGGATGGTTTCGATCCATCGACCTCTGGGTTATGGGCCCAGCACGCTTCCGCTGTGCCACTCTGCTGTTGCTTGCCTTCTAAGCTTGCCTTCTAAGCTTGCCACTGCCTGTTTCCTAAGCTTGCAAATATGTTTCATGAGCAAGCAACGAGAGGAAAATTGTCCCGTGTTTTGAGAAGAACTGCAATCAAAACTATTGGAGAATGCGGGTATCGATCCCGCTACTTTGCGCATGCGAAGCGAGCGCTCTACCATTTGAGCTAATTCCCCATTTGTGCCGCAGGGCTGTGGTGCTTGAGACGCCACAGGTGTGATTTACCCATGTTGGTAAACCGGTTGTATTAAAGCTTTTTTTTTTTTTTTTTTTAAGAATGGATGTCACTCTGCCGTAAGGAAAGGAAGAGTGTGGAGCTTGCGGGGTGCCAGGTGTTGTAAAAGTATAGGTTACCCATAGGTTTTACCATTTTCTAACATGCTAGGAGTCAAGAATTTTGAGGAGGAAAAAAAAAATCCCCAAATCAGGCTAAGAAAGTGGCAATGTAGAAGAAATGGTGCAGATCCTTTGGCTTTTTTGGTTGTTGGCCCAGAGGTCTACACCTGCCCCCCTCTGTTGAAGTAGAGACAATGGGTAGTATGAGAAATTGAGATTTAAAAAGCTGGATAAGAGCACTTAGCAGAGGATGGTTTCGATCCATCGACCTCTGGGTTATGGGCCCAGCACGCTTCCGCTGCGCCACTCTGCTGTTGCTTGTCTTCTAAGCTTGCCTCCTAAGCTTGCCACTGCCTGTTTCCTAAGCTTGCAAATATGTTTCATGAGCAAGCAACGAGAGGAAAATTGTCCCGTGTTTTGAGAAGAACTGCAATCAAAACTATTGGAGAATGCGGGTATCGATCCTGCTACTTCTCGCATGCGAAGCGAGCGCTCTACCATTTGAGCTAATTCCCCATTTGTGCCGCTGGGCTGTGGTGCTTGAGACGCCACAGGTGTGATTTACCCATGTTGGTAAACCGGTTGTATTAAAGCTTTTTTTTTTTTTTTTTTAAGTATGGATGTCACTCTGCCGTAAGGAAAGGAAGAGTGTGGAGCTTGCGGGGTGCCAGGTGTTGTAAAAGTATAGGTTACCCATAGGTTTTACCATTTTCTAACATGCTAGGAGTCAAGAATTTTGAGGAGGAAAAAAAAAATCCCCAAATCAGGCTAAGAAAGTGGCAATGTAGAAGAAATGGTGCAGATCCTTTGGCTTTTTTGGTTGTTGGCCCAGAGGTCTACACCTGCCCCCCTCTGTTGAAGTAGAGACAATGGGTAGTATGAGAAATTGAGATTTAAAAAGCTGGATAAGAGCACTTAGCAGAGGATGGTTTCGATCCATCGACCTCTGGGTTATGGGCCCAGCACGCTTCCGCTGCGCCACTCTGCTGTTGCTTGTCTTCTAAGCTTGCCTCCTAAGCTTGCCACTGCCTGTTTCCTAAGCTTGCAAATATGTTTCATGAGCAAGCAACGAGAGGAAAATTGCCCCGTGTTTTGAGAAGAACTGCAATCAAAACTATTGGAGAATGCGGGTATCGATCCCGCTACTTCTCGCATGCGAAGCGAGCGCTCTACCATTTGAGCTAATTCCCCATTTGTGCCGCTGAGCTGTGGTGCTTGAGACGCCACAGGTGTGATTTACCCATGTTGGTAAACCGGTTGTATTAAAGCTTTTTTTTTTTTTTAAGTATGGATGTCTCTCTGCCGTAAGGAAAGGAAGAGTGTGGAGCTTGCGGGGTGCCAGGTGTTGTAAAAGTATAGGTTACCCATAGGTTTTACCATTTTCTAACATGCTAGGAGTCAAGAATTGTGAGGAGGAAAAAAAAATCCCCAAATCAGGCTAAGAAAGTGGCAATGTAGAAGAAATGGTGCAGATCCTTTGGCTTTTTTGGTTGTTGGCCCAGAAGTCTACCTGCCCCCCTCTGTTGAAGTAGAGACAATGGGTAGTATGAGAAATTGAGATTTAAAAAGCTGGATAAGAGCACTTAGCAGAGGATGGTTTCGATCCATCGACCTCTGAGTTATGGGCCTAGCACGCTTCCGCTGCGCCACACTGCTGTTGCTTGCCTTCTAAGCTTGCCTTCTAAGCTTGCCACTGCCTGTTTCCTAAGCTTGCAAATATGTTTCATGAGCAAGCAACGAGAGGAAAAATGTCCCGTGTTTTGAGAAGATCTGCAATCAAAACTATTGGAGAATGCGGGCATCGATCCCGCTACTTCTCGCATGCAAAGCGAGCGCTCTACCATTTGAGCTAATTCCCCATTTGTGCCGCCGGGTTGTGGTGCTTGAGACACCACAGGTGTGATTTACACATGTTGGTAAACCGGTTGTATTAAAGCTTTTTTTTTTTTTTTTTTAAGTATGGATGTCACTCTGCCGTAAGGAAAGGAAGAGTGTGGAACTTGCGGGGTGCCAGGTGTTGTAAAAGTATAGGTTACCCATAGGTTTTACCATTTTCTAACATGCTAGGAGTCAAGAATTTTGAGGAGGAAAAAAAAAATCCCGAAATCAGGCTAAGAAAGTGGCAATGTAGAAGAAATGGTGCAGATCCTTTGGATTTTTGGTTGTTGGCCCAGAAGTCTACACCTGCCCCCCTCTGTTGAAGTAGAGACAATGGGTAGTATGAGAAATTGAGATTTAAAAAGCTGGATAAGAGCACTTAGCAGAGGATGGTTTCGATCCATCGACCTCTGGGTTATGGGCCCAGCACGCTTCCGCTGTGCCACTCTGCTGTTGCTTGCCTTCTAAGCTTGCCTTCTAAGCTTGCCACTGCCTGTTTCCTAAGCTTGCAAATATGTTTCATGAGCAAGCAACGAGAGGAAAATTGTCCCGTGTTTTGAGAAGAACTGCAATCAAAACTATTGGAGAATGCGGGTATCGATCCCGCTACTTTGCGCATGCGAAGCGAGCGCTCTACCATTAGAGCTAATTCCCCATTTGTGCCGCAGGGCTGTGGTGCTTGAGACGCCACAGGTGTGATTTACCCATGTTGGTAAACCGGTTGTATTAAAGCTTTTTTTTTTTTTTTTTTTAAGAATGGATGTCACTCTGCCGTAAGGAAAGGAAGAGTGTGGAGCTTGCGGGGTGCCAGGTGTTGTAAAAGTATAGGTTACCCATAGGTTTTACCATTTTCTAACATGCTAGGAGTCAAGAATTTTGAGGAGGAAAAAAAAAATCCCCAAATCAGGCTAAGAAAGTGGCAATGTAGAAGAAATGGTGCAGATCCTTTGGCTTTTTTGGTTGTTGGCCCAGAGGTCTACACCTGCCCCCCTCTGTTGAAGTAGAGACAATGGGTAGTATGAGAAATTGAGATTTAAAAAGCTGGATAAGAGCACTTAGCAGAGGATGGTTTCGATCCATCGACCTCTGGGTTATGGGCCCAGCACGCTTCCGCTGCACCACTCTGCTGTTGCTTGTCTTCTAAGCTTGCCTCCTAAGCTTGCCACTGCCTGTTTCCTAAGCTTGCAAATATGTTTCATGAGCAAGCAACGAGAGGAAAATTGCCCCGTGTTTTGAGAAGAACTGCAATCAAAACTATTGGAGAATGCGGGTATCGATCCCGCTACTTCTCGCATGCGAAGCGAGCGCTCTACCATTTGAGCTAATTCCCCATTTGTGCCGCTGGGCTGTGGTGCTTGAGACGCCACAGGTGTGATTTACCCATGTTGGTAAACCGGTTGTATTAAAGCTTTTTTTTTTTTTTTTTTTAAGAATGGATGTCACTCTGCCGTAAGGAAAGGAAGAGTGTGGAGCTTGCGGGGTGCCAGGTGTTGTAAAAGTATAGGTTACCCATAGGTTTTACCATTTTCTAACATGCTAGGAGTCAAGAATTTTGAGGAGGAAAAAAAAAATCCCCAAATCAGGCTAAGAAAGTGGCAATGTAGAAGAAATGGTGCAGATCCTTTGGCTTTTTTGGTTGTTGGCCCAGAGGTCTACACCTGCCCCCCTCTGTTGAAGTAGAGACAATGGGTAGTATGAGAAATTGAGATTTAAAAAGCTGGATAAGAGCACTTAGCAGAGGATGGTTTCGATCCATCGACCTCTGGGTTATGGGCCCAGCACGCTTCCGCTGCGCCACTCTGCTGTTGCTTGTCTTCTAAGCTTGCCTCCTAAGCTTGCCACTGCCTGTTTCCTAAGCTTGCAAATATGTTTCATGAGCAAGCAACGAGAGGAAAATTGCCCCGTGTTTTGAGAAGAACTGCAATCAAAACTATTGGAGAATGCGGGTATCGATCCCGCTACTTCTCGCATGCGAAGCGAGCGCTCTACCATTTGAGCTAATTCCCCATTTGTGCCGCTGGGCTGTGGTGCTTGAGACGCCACAGGTGTGATTTACCCATGTTGGTAAACCGGTTGTATTAAAGCTTTTTTTTTTTTTTTTTTTTTTTTTTTAAGTATGGATGTCTCTCTGCCGTAAGGAAAGGAAGAGTGTGGAGCTTGCGGGGTGCCAGGTGTTGTAAAAGTATAGGTTACCCATAGGTTTTACCATTTTCTAACATGCTAGGAGTCAAGAATTGTGAGGAGGAAAAAAAAATCCCCAAATCAGGCTAAGAAAGTGGCAATGTAGAAGAAATGGTGCAGATCCTTTGGCTTTTTTGGTTGTTGGCCCAGAAGTCTACCTGCCCCCCTCTGTTGAAGTAGAGACAATGGGTAGTATGAGAAATTGAGATTTAAAAAGCTGGATAAGAGCACTTAGCAGAGGATGGTTTCGATCCATCGACCTCTGAGTTATGGGCCCAGCACGCTTCCGCTGCGCCACACTGCTGTTGCTTGCCTTCTAAGCTTGCCTTCTAAGCTTGCCACTGCCTGTTTCCTAAGCTTGCAAATATGTTTCATGAGCAAGCAACGAGAGGAAAAATGTCCCGTGTTTTGAGAAGATCTGCAATCAAAACTATTGGAGAATGCGGGCATCGATCCCGCTACTTCTCGCATGCAAAGCGAGCGCTCTACCATTTGAGCTAATTCCCCATTTGTGCCGCCGGGTTGTGGTGCTTGAGACACCACAGGTGTGATTTACACATGTTGGTAAACCGGTTGTATTAAAGCTTTTTTTTTTTTTTTTTTAAGTATGGATGTCACTCTGCCGTAAGGAAAGGAAGAGTGTGGAACTTGCGGGGTGCCAGGTGTTGTAAAAGTATAGGTTACCCATAGGTTTTACCATTTTCTAACATGCTAGGAGTCAAGAATTTTGAGGAGGAAAAAAAAAATCCCGAAATCAGGCTAAGAAAGTGGCAATGTAGAAGAAATGGTGCAGATCCTTTGGATTTTTGGTTGTTGGCCCAGAAGTCTACACCTGCCCCCCTCTGTTGAAGTAGAGACAATGGGTAGTATGAGAAATTGAGATTTAAAAAGCTGGATAAGAGCACTTAGCAGAGGATGGTTTCGATCCATCGACCTCTGGGTTATGGGCCCAGCACGCTTCCGCTGTGCCACTCTGCTGTTGCTTGCCTTCTAAGCTTGCCTTCTAAGCTTGCCACTGCCTGTTTCCTAAGCTTGCAAATATGTTTCATGAGCAAGCAACGAGAGGAAAATTGTCCCGTGTTTTGAGAAGAACTGCAATCAAAACTATTGGAGAATGCGGGTATCGATCCCGCTACTTCGCGCATGCGAAGCGAGCGCTCTACCATTTGAGCTAATTCCCCATTTGTGCCGCAGGGCTGTGGTGCTTGAGACGCCACAGGTGTGATTTACCCATGTTGGTAAACCGGTTGTATTAAAGCTTTTTTTTTTTTTTTTTTTAAGAATGGATGTCACTCTGCCGTAAGGAAAGGAAGAGTGTGGAGCTTGCGGGGTGCCAGGTGTTGTAAAAGTATAGGTTACCCATAGGTTTTACCATTTTCTAACATGCTAGGAGTCAAGAATTGTGAGGAGGAAAAAAAAATCCCCAAATCAGGCTAAGAAAGTGGCAATGTAGAAGAAATGGTGCAGATCCTTTGGCTTTTTTGGTTGTTGGCCCAGAAGTCTACCTGCCCCCCTCTGTTGAAGTAGAGACAATGGGTAGTATGAGAAATTGAGATTTAAAAAGCTGGATAAGAGCACTTAGCAGAGGATGGTTTCGATCCATCGACCTCTGAGTTATGGGCCCAGCACGCTTCCGCTGCGCCACACTGCTGTTGCTTGCCTTCTAAGCTTGCCTTCTAAGCTTGCCACTGCCTGTTTCCTAAGCTTGCAAATATGTTTCATGAGCAAGCAACGAG
>NC_134690.1:862500-865000 GCF_050947455.1 Rhinoderma darwinii | reverse complement strand
CGGGGTGCCAGGTGTTGTAAAAGTATAGGTTACCCATAGGTTTTACCATTTTCTAACATGCTAGGAGTCAAGAATTGTGAGGAGGAAAAAAAAATCCCCAAATCAGGCTAAGAAAGTGGCAATGTAGAAGAAATGGTGCAGATCCTTTGGCTTTTTTGGTTGTTGGCCCAGAGGTCTACACCTGCCCCCCTCTGTTGAAGTAGAGACAATGGGTAGTATGAGAAATTGAGATTTAAAAAGCTGGATAAGAGCACTTAGCAGAGGATGGTTTCGATCCATCGACCTCTGGGTTATGGGCCCAGCACGCTTCCGCTGCGCCACTCTGCTGTTGCTTGCCTTCTAAGCTTGCCTTCTAAGCTTGCCACTGCCTGTTTCCTAAGCTTGCAAATATGTTTCATGAGCAAGCAACGAGAGGAAAAATGTCCCGTGTTTTGAGAAGATCTGCAATCAAAACTATTGGAGAATGCGGGCATCGATCCCGCTACTTCTCGCATGCAAAGCGAGCGCTCTACCATTTGAGCTAATTCCCCATTTGTGCCGCCGGGTTGTGGTGCTTGAGACACCACAGGTGTGATTTACACATGTTGGTAAACCGGTTGTATTAAAGCTTTTTTTTTTTTTTTTTTTTTTTATTTAAGTATGGATGTCTCTCTGCCGTAAGGAAAGGAAGAGTGTGGAGCTTGCGGGGTGCCAGGTGTTGTAAAAGTATAGGTTACCCATAGGTTTTACCATTTTCTAACATGCTAGGAGTCAAGAATTGTGAGGAGGAAAAAAAAATCCCCAAATCAGGCTAAGAAAGTGGCAATGTAGAAGAAATGGTGCAGATCCTTTGGCTTTTTTGGTTGTTGGCCCAGAGGTCTACACCTGCCCCCCTCTGTTGAAGTAGAGACAATGGGTAGTATGAGAAATTGAGATTTAAAAAGCTGGATAAGAGCACTTAGCAGAGGATGGTTTCGATCCATCGACCTCTGGGTTATGGGCCCAGCACGCTTCCGCTGCGCCACTCTGCTGTTGCTTGCCTTCTAAGCTTGCCTTCTAAGCTTGACACTGCCTGTTTCCTAAGCTTGCAAATATGTTTCATGAGCAAGCAACGAGAGGAAAAATGTCCCGTGTTTTGAGAAGATCTGCAATCAAAACTATTGGAGAATGCGGGCATCGATCCCGCTACTTCTCGCATGCAAAGCGAGCGCTCTACCATTTGAGCTAATTCCCCATTTGTGCCGCCGGGTTGTGGTGCTTGAGACACCACAGGTGTGATTTACACATGTTGGTAAACCGGTTGTATTAAAGCTTTTTTTTTATTTTTTTAAGTATGGATGTCTCTCTGCCGTAAGGAAAGGAAGAGTGTGGAGCTTGCGGGGTGCCAGGTGTTGTAAAAGTATAGGTTACCCATAGGTTTTACCATTTTCTAACATGCTAGGAGTCAAGAATTGTGAGGAGGAAAAAAAAATCCCCAAATCAGGCTAAGAAAGTGGCAATGTAGAAGAAATGGTGCAGATCCTTTGGCTTTTTTGGTTGTTGGCCCAGAGGTCTACACCTGCCCCCCTCTGTTGAAGTAGAGACAATGGGTAGTATGAGAAATTGAGATTTAAAAAGCTGGATAAGAGCACTTAGCAGAGGATGGTTTCGATCCATCGACCTCTGGGTTATGGGCCCAGCATGCTTCCGCTGCGCCACTCTGCTGTTGCTTGCCTTCTAAGCTTGCCTTCTAAGCTTGCCACTGCCTGTTTCCTAAGCTTGCAAATATGTTTCATGAGCAAGCAACGAGAGGAAAAATGTCCCGTGTTTTGAGAAGATCTGCAATCAAAACTATTGGAGAATGCGGGCATCGATCCCGCTACTTCTCGCATGCAAAGCGAGCGCTCTACCATTTGAGCTAATTCCCCATTTGTGCCGCCGGGTTGTGGTGCTTGAGACACCACAGGTGTGATTTACACATGTTGGTAAACCGGTTGTATTAAAGCTTTTTTTTTTTTTATTTAAGTATGGATGTCTCTCTGCCGTAAGGAAAGGAAGAGTGTGGAGCTTGCGGGGTGCCAGGTGTTGTAAAAGTATAGGTTACCCATAGGTTTTACCATTTTCTAACATGCTAGGAGTCAAGAATTGTGAGGAGGAAAAAAAAATCCCCAAATCAGGCTAAGAAAGTGGCAATGTAGAAGAAATGGTGCAGATCCTTTGGCTTTTTTGGTTGTTGGCCCAGAGGTCTACACCTGCCCCCCTCTGTTGAAGTAGAGACAATGGGTAGTATGAGAAATTGAGATTTAAAAAGCTGGATAATAGCACTTAGCAGAGGATGGTTTCGATCCATCGACCTCTGGGTTATGGGCCCAGCACGCTTCCGCTGCGCCACTCTGCTGTTGCTTGCCTTCTAAGCTTGCCTTCTAAGCTTGACACTGCCTGTTTCCTAAGCTTGCAAATATGTTTCATGAGCAAGCAACGAGAGGAAAAATGTCCCGTGTTTTGAGAAGATCTGCAATCAAAACTATTGGAGAATGCGGGC